>NW_007255128.1:459774-491903 GCF_000164805.1 Carlito syrichta | reverse complement strand
CCCTACTCCTCCCGGGCGGCCAGGGTGAGTGGCCGGAGCTCGCGTCCCCCCCTCTGGGGTCTGCCAGGGGCGCGTGGCGGTCGTGGGGAGGGGCCGGGAGGAGTGGGAGACGGACTTGCCTTGCCACCGCGGGCTGTTCCCGCCTCCCTCCCAGCTCCCCTCCAAGGGGAATCACACACCCCCACCCTCTCCCCTGCACGCTCCATCAGGAGACTGCACACACTTGACTTACTACTTGGACCCAGTCCCAGCTGCCTGCTTTGCCGCATCCCCTCCAGTGAGTGGGGTGCCCAGCTCAGCTCTTCCGCCCCCGTCTCTGGTCTGCACAGACCGCTCGATCTCCAGCTGCCCTCCACTCCTTCCCTGGACCACGGTCCTGGAGGGCTGGGGTTTGGCCTGGTGCTGGGGGCAGGCAGGGCTGAGGGGGAGGGAAAGGAGGGTGTGTTTTTGTTAGGTGCTTCCATGCTGTGCCGCCTCATCTGAATCCTGCCAGCAGCTCAGTGTGCTAGCAGCTATGCGTTTTAGAGAGGGGGCCGTGGGCTTCAGCTTTCCGGCTCATTAGAGGCAAAGCTGAGGCCCCATCCCAGCCTCTTCTCCAGGTTCAGGAGAGGGCTTCTTTCTCCCAGGAGCATGCCTTGCCCCAAGGCTTCCTGCACACCTGGAATGTCCTGACCGCGCTGGGATGAGGGCACCGTTAGACAGGAAGGGCTTGATGTTCTGGGCCCTTCAGGCTCCCACAGCCAGCGGCCAGCCACAGGCTCCTGGTGATGATACCAGATTTGCTGCCACTTCTGTTCTTCCTGCCGCAGCACAGATTGGCTTCCCAGACAGCCCTGCTTCAGGTTACTGCCTGAAATGGGTGTAACGGGTGTTGCATTGGTTGATTTAGGCAAGACCTCGTCTCTTCCCACTACTCCTGGAGTTAATCCAGTTTCCCTTAACCAATTTTGGTGGAAAGGAGTGTTGGGAGTGCTATTTATCCCATTATGCTTAGGCAGCTAAAAAAAAAAAAAAATCCTGAAGGATGGTTTTAGATTCTTTAAAAAAGAAAACCCTGAGGCTGGTTTCTGATCTCATGGCCAACAGCCTAAAACCTGGCTGGGGTCTGTCTGGGAGACCAGAAAAAACAGCCAAACTCGTTAGGTCTGGGAGCTGCTTCCTTCTGTGGAAGCTGGTTGGTATCATGCAATTGAGTCTCAGAAACCCCTCCCTACCCCATCCCCAGCATCCCTGTGCCAGGCCTCTTCCTAGGCGGGGAAGGAAAAGTTCCATTTCCCCAGTCAAGGGAGGCCAAGGCATTGGGGATTGGGGCTACAGGGAGGGGCCCGATTGGCATACAGGCCAGGCCAAGGCAGATGCATCTCCTGCCTGGAAGACAGAGGTCTCAGGCCGTGGCATATCAGGCCCGGGCTGCAGGCGGCCACTGGAAGGCAGGGATCCTGTTCAGGACTGAGAGCAGAGCTGGAGTCAGCTGCCTTGGTTTCTTGCAGCCCTGAGACCCGCTTGGAAGATGAGGGCATAGCGATGTCCTGGCCTGGGTATGCCATGAGCTGCATGGGCTTCTGAAGTTCACTAACCCTGCTAATGTTAGCATTTGGCCACCTGTATTGGGCAAAGCAAGCACAAAGAATCCAGACTCTTTCAAAGTTCTCCATCTGAAAGTGGGGAGGCAGGTTTAGCTCCACAGAGATGGGGAGAGGGGGCAAACCAGAGAGGAAGGAATGAGCCAAGATGCCTGGAGGAGTCAAGTTCTATTTCTGAGCATCCTGGGATCTTTGGGGACTTCTGACCCGCTCAGGTTTTTCTCCTCTGGGATCCCAAGAGGCTGTGCCATCAGTGAGTTTACTTTCTCTTCCGCTAACTGCAGAACGGCCTAGCCAGAAGCTTCTTTGAACAGACTTAGAGCCTGGCCAGCCCCTCGGAGTCCTCCAGGATCCCAAAATGCTTTCCTTGTCCCTTGGACATGGAGTCGTGTCAGCCAGGGCATTCCACTTGAGGCCTTGACGTTTGAATGGAGCAGGGTTCATTCTTCCATTTAAGCAATGAAGAAACCAGGACTAGAGACATTAAGTGCTTTGCCAAAGACACAACTCCGCAGAGCCAGCAAACTGCCCCTGGTTTCCAGCCTTCTGGTTGGCAATCCTGATGTGAACAGCTGTGCCGAGCATGTTTAGTATGTGTCCCAAAAGAGGACTTGCCTCCTGCAAAGAAACCCCGGCAAAGGCAAGCCCTCAACTGCTCCCAGGATGTACAAGCGGGAATACATCATTTTAAAAAATGGACTGCTACTTATTGAGAACCCCATGTGGGTACTCTGTTGTAAGTACTTTATGCGAATCTCTAATCCTCTCAGTAAACTTAAAGCAAGTCTATTATCCCCATTTAACAGGTTGAGGCTATGAGAGGGTAAATGACTTGCCTGATGTCACACAGCCAGACAGTGGCTGCTGGCCTTGCTTGGAATCAAAGCCAGAGTCCCTGACTCCCAAGCCCTCACTCTTGTAACTAAACATATTCTTTCCACTGAGCTAGGCTGTTTTCGCGATGGCATCAGAAAATCCAGGGGCAGATGGGGACGTCAGAAGGGACACTTACTCTGTTACCTCTTTGCGTCTGAGGTCACAATGCCAGGCAGGGAGTTCTGGGCTTTGCTCTCTCCTACCAGTTTACCCCCTCCCACGGTCCCTCCCAGCCAGCCCTGTTCCCCAGGCGTGTGTGTGACCTTTCCTCACTCCCAGCTGCTGCCTCCCTGGAAGCAGCCTGCAGTCCTGCCTGCAGTGGGTGAAGGAGGCTGAGAAGCAGTGCTCTGCCCTGAGGTGTCTCTTCACACAGAGCAACCCAGTCATCTGAGTAGTGCATTATGACAGGAGCAAAAACGATACACACAGAAAGTGAACTGAGCTGATTATGAGCCTGTTGCCTAGCTACAGGCCAGGCCTTCTGAGCTGTCCGCTCAGGCAGGCTCCTGGCCAGGGATGCTCACCCTTGCTCCAAGCACTGTGGCCAGGCCTGTGGGCGGCTGCTGCTATGCTTTTGTTTCTGTGGCCTGAGTTGGGGTCAGGCACAAGGGGCAGACTGGTCTTGTCCCTGCCGCTCACTGCCTAGGGCAGAGTGAGAGTTCATCAGCCTGAGGGGGACCCGTGGAGGTTTGACAGCACCCAGGTCATAAAATCATGTCTTCCTCCTTTTCCGAGAATAGACAGGAGACCCCAAGAAACGGGGCCCGGAGTACTCTCCAGATTCTCAGGGGTCAGGCTGACTTTAATTCACTTGTCAACCCTATTGAGGATTGCAGTCTTCTCCTTAGGCTAAGTCAGTTGATTTTTCCCGTGCTATTTCCCTTCTGAGTAGAAGAGCTGACCTACAGGACGCCCCTTGCTCAGGAAAGCAGCTGGAGCTGGGTTCTCACCTGTGTTAAGCATGTGGGCGTCAGGTGCTTTCTACTATCCCTGCCCAGGTGAGGCAGGGATTATAACTTATTTTGTTTTGGATTTTTGAGTTAGGGTCTCACTCTGTTGCCCAGGCTGGAGTGCGTGGCATGATCACAACTCTCTGCAGCCTTCACCTCCTGGACTCAGGTGATCCTTCTGTCTCAACCTCCTGAGTAACTGGGACTACAGGTGCATGCCACCACACTAAGCTAATTTTTTAATTTTTTTGTAGGGACAGGGTCTTGCTATGTTGTCCAGGCTGGTCTCGAACTCTTCCTAGTGTCAAGCGATCGCCTGCCTTGGCCTTCCAAAGTGCTGGGATTACAGGCATGAGCCATGACACTAGTCTAGCCCTAGGCAGGGGATTATTAACCTCAGTTTACAGATAAGGAAACTGTAGCCTGAAAGGCTTGTTCACAATCACATAGCTGGTGCATCCAAGTCAGATCTCATGAGTCCAAGTGCTTCTATCACTGCCTCTTTGCTCCTTCCCAGAGAGGGCCTCTGGCTCCCAGAGGTCTCAGAGTAGCCCCTCACCAGGGAGCTTCCTCCTTCACTCTCATTTTTTCCTTCACTTCCCCTTACTGCCTAGAATTGCTGAAGTTTGAATATTCTCTCTCTTTCTATTTCTCTCTCTCCTCACTGTGAAAGGTTCATAGGAAAAATGAAGGGAGACTTGATTAGGAGAGACTAGGGTTCCCCTGGTCCAGGCAGAGGAATGAAACCAAGGCCTTCTAGAAAAGAACTGCAGAGCTCTGTTCCTGGCTGCCCCGTTCTGAAGGTTCGCTGGCTTCTCTGGTCTGGGCATTGCCTGGGGACGGGCTAGTGGTCATGACAGGCTTTTGAGTGAGGACCAGCACTCAGTGATCCTGTGTGCTCTGAGCCAGGGTGAGTCAGGAACCTGAGCCCAGGAGGGTTGTGTCCTGCTCTTCAGCCCCCCAGGAGGGCAGAGCCAGCCTGCCCCAAGCAGGTCCCTCCTGAGGAACAGGAGGAGGCCAGGCCAGAGACCCAAGGCCTCTCTGCAGACCCTGCCCAGCACCCTCCCAGCTTCTTCCTGGATTTGTTTTGTGTTTTACTCTCTCGTTCAGAACAGACCAACATTTGCCTCTGAACATCTTGTCTCTGGATAATGAGGTGCTGCTGTTTGTCACCATTTGGGGTGGGGTGTGGAGTGGGGGGTGGATAAGAGATGTGTGGGCTATTTTGGAGAACAGGCAGGAGCAGAGTCAGGCAGCTGGGCTTGGGAGCAGGAGACCCTAGGCCCTTCGCCTCCAACATGAGCCACGGCAGCCTGGGATACTGGACACCAGAGCATTGTGCCACCCTGGTTCTCTGGGCACAGCTGACCTGTCATGACCCCTGGCCCAGCTCCCTTCTGGGGTTTTCTTCAGGCTATGGGGTGGTCAACTGGCTCCTGGCAGGGGTCCTTATCAGGAAATAGGCTTGGTGCACCCTAGAGAGCAGTAGAGGTCCCAAAGCACCAGTAGCATGGGTCTGATGCTCTCTCTGTGACGGGCTCACCAGGGCTGAGAGAGAGAGCGAGAGCAGGCCCTCACTTCGGCTCCAGTCATTCGGGAAACATTAACTGAACACTTACCACATGCCAGACACCATGCTGGATTCTAGAAATCCAAAAGATGAGTCAGAGGGGGTCCCTCCGCCTGAAAGGAGTCCAGTGGAGTAGGTGACAATCAAGGGAAATTAGGTGACAAGAGATGGTAACAGTACTATAAGGTGGCTCGTGAGAGGTGTCAAGTAGTTATGAAAAAGAAATTTCAGTAGGAAATGAGAGGAGCATCAGTAAATCCCACCTCCACGTGGGATGGGGTGAGAGGGGTGTTTGGAGAAGCTTCCATGAGTAAATAGAAGTTGTGTTGTGTGGGTCTTGTAGGATCCTGAGTTGGCTCCCTTCAGTAATCTTTAGAAGGAGCCAGTTTATACATAAATATACAAATAAATATATTTAATGTGGGTGTACCATGACCATGTAGAGTTAGGGATGCCAACCCAAGCAGGGATAGGACAGCAGGAGCATGGCTGGACAATACCAGGAGTTCCATTTGACTGGATGGGAAGGTGCTCGGACAGTGATCTGGGTGGGGCTGACTTCCTTCTGGGACTGAGGCTCACTGGCTCTGGGCAACTGTGAGAGGCTCCCAGTGCCAGCTCAGCAGAGGGCAAGCATAGGTGGAGGCTGGCTCTGGTCACTAGGACTAGCGGGTTCTGTTCAGCATGGGGCCGGAGTGAGCAGAGTCCGGGTCTCTTCCTAGGGGAGGCCATGGGGAGGGGCGAGGGGATGTCCCCTGCTGGGATCCAGGCTCCAGGGCAGGCCCTTACCCAGGAGCCAGGACAGCTCAGAGATGCCTTTTTGGCAGACCCTCTTCCTCCTGCCTCTCGTCCCCAGGGCTGTCCCTCTCCTCTCCAGCACCGCCTGGGCATTAGGCTCTCGCTGCCCCAGAAGGCTTAGGCCCTCTCCTCATCTCCATGGATCTCGCTCTGCAAGTGTCTTGGGCTGTGTTCTCCATTTTGCCTTCTCCTACACTTCATTCTTAATATAGGCTTTTGGGCATGCGTCTCCTTATGTTTATCTGTCCATCTGTCTCCCTGGCCCTCCTTCCTTGGCCTCCCCTCCCTGCTGACTGTATTCCGTTCACAGTGATGGGTGTCTGTCACCTCTCCCCTCGGCCCAGCCTCAGCCAGGCTCCCGAGATGCTCTAGGCTCTGGGCTGAGTTTTACAAATGCCATTTCTTTTCATCCTTGCAACAGCCCTACAAGGTAGGTACTGCTCTCTTTTCCTCAAACACACCAAGCATTCTATAGCCTCAAGGCCTTTGCATCGCTTGTTCCTCCTGCTTCTTGAACTCTCTGGATCTTCCTATGACTCATTCCCTCGCTCCCCTAGGTCTCTGCTCGGATGTCACCTTGTCATTGAGGCCTTACTTGACCGCTCTATTTGAAATAACGCCCCCACTTCACACCCCTTCTCTCCCTTTTCTCTTTATTTTTCTCCTTAATACATACTGTTCAACATACTGTGTGTTTTACTAGTTTACGTGTTGACAGTCTATCTTCATTAGAATATAAGGTCCAAGGAGCCAGGGTGGTGGTGTTGTTTTTCCCCCTGCTGTTTCCCAAAACAGTGTCTGGCACATAACAGGTGCTCAGTTTTCTGTGTTATAAATGAAAATTCTAAGGCTCAAAGAGGTTAAGAAACTCACGCCTGTAGTTCCAGCTACTTGGAATGCTGAGGCGGAAGGATCGCAGGAGCCCAGCAGGTCAAGGCTGCGGTGGCTGGGAGCGTGCCACTGTACTCCAGTCTGGGCGACAGAGTGAGACGCCAACTCAAAAAAATGAAAAAGAAACTCCCCCAAGGTCTCACAGGCAATTAGTAACAGAGCCCACCTTGAACCCATAAGTGTGTGGTTTTGCATTTTCATGATGAGAGCCTAAGGATGGGCTTGGTGATAGGGCTGCACACCTGGGCCTTTGGAGACCCGTGGGTCCCCAACAGGACACAGCCAGCCAGTTAGTGTGTTGAGGAGCCCAGGGGAGCAGGAAGCTCCCGGGAGAAGTGCTCTCCTGCAAAGAGACTGGGCTGGGCACCTCCTGCCTAGGGTGTGAGACCCCCTGTATCCTCCCAGCAGGAGGGAGGGGAGTGGCCCTGGAGGAGCCAGTTCATACCCAGTCTTCTGCTTGGGCAATCTTCTGCTTGGGCCATCTGGACTTCCAGCAGGCTCTGTGCCTTTTACAGTGGAAAGAATTGATCGCTTTGGCTACAGAAACCAGGGCAAGTCACTTCTCAGCCCTCAGTTTCTTCATCTGTGAAACAGCAGAATGGGAGTTGAGCTGGATGACTGAGTCTCTCTCCCTTCTGGAAAGCAAAGATTCTGTGAGCTTTTGGCCTCAGATCCAGCTCACCATCAGAAGCTGCATGCAGGGGTCCCTTGGGGCCCTGCACCTCCTCAGCTCTGTCACCATGTCATTGAGTGCTTACAGGGTGCCATATAGACACTCATTTAACCCTATAATAGCACTGTACGTGGGCCCTATTACTTCCCCATTTTATAGTGAGGAAACAGGTACAGAAGGCACCATTTACCTAGTTGAGTGGTAGCGCCAGGATGTAGAGCCCAGGAAATCTGAGCCCAGGGCCAAAACTTCTCGCCCAGGACTTCTTAGCTGTCCTGTGCACTCAGGCTGGCAGTGCAGGGGCTGATGGGAAGGGGGATCAGATAGATGCATGCTGCTGGCATTGCAGGATGGCAGCATGGCCCAGTGGGGGTTGAATGGAAGGCTGGAGCCGAGGCTTTGATCTCTACACGGGTGCTGTTGCTGCAGCCACCTTCCCAGACCCCTTCTTGTCCCAGAAAACCCCCAGTCAAGGGACTTGTGAGAAAGCGAGCAGTACCCCTGCCCCGGAGGGGAAGGCCTACTGAGAATCACCAGTTGCAAGCAGGTCAACCACTTATGAAGTAATTCCATTTGGGGGATCACTCAGGGGAGAAAGGAATCATTTGGGCCCTGGAGGGAACCCTATAACCTGGACAGTATGCCAAAGCCCAGGGTCTCGGATATGCCACAGCTCGGCCCCAGTTCTGTCTCCTTGGGAGTGAGGACTTTCTGGGGCCTGCCAGGCACTTACCTCCTAGCCCTGGACAGGTCACAGCGGAGACTGAGGCCCCACCAAGGTTTCATGCCACCACAGAGGGGATTGTCCTCACTTGCTTGGTCAGAGGGACCAAGTAGAAAGAGCTCTGAGCTGAGTCAGGAGACTCAGTTTGAGCCTGAGAAAGTCACTGACCTGCTTTTGTACCTCTGTTACCCCTGAAAAGCAGGCACCCGCGGCTACCCTTTACCTGCCCTCCTCTTCTCAGCGGGTGGAGGGTGAGGGATAGAAGTTAATAGATGGGACAGTTCTGTGTTTCTAAAAAAGTGGAAGTGAGTGGAGCAGAAACACAGCGGGCTGTTCTCCGTAACCCAGGAGCATGATTTGCATCTCCTGAGCCCGAGGGAGTCTTCCTCGCTGCAGAATGAGCCCCTGACCTGGTGGCTGAGGAGGTGGCAAGACTGGCTCCTCGGCCCTGCTGTGAGAGAGGGGCCCGGGCCACCCTGTCACTTGTCCTCTCGGCTCCCTGTGCTCAGCCCCTTGGCAGCTCTTCCTGAACTTGTTTTTCCAAATCACTAATTAACTTCACACTCTGGCTCCCAGGTGGGCCAGCTCTCCTGGCTAACTTCTCCTCAGAGAGTGAGCTTCCCGTGTTTCCTGGCAGAATTGGGATGTGCTGTCCCCACCCTTTACCCCAGTGCCTTCTGTTTCTCAGGGAAGGGGGTGGTGCCGGGAATGGATCCCCAGCATTGCCACGGCCACAGACAGGCATTTCATTAGCTCGTCTCTGGATGGCCATGGAAAGCCCACAGGCTGGAGCCATTGCTTAGTGCCCATATCTCAGAGGAGGAAAACTGAGGCCAGAAAAGGAACTTGAAATGTACCTTCACTGGATAGAAGCAGGCAGGGGAAGCTCCAGGTAAAGTTGTAGGGAAAGTGTCTGTGATCCACCCCCTCTTTCTGTGCTGTTGCTGATCGACCTATCCAAGTTCAAGTGTAAATTAAGTATATCATAGTATGTGCTGGGGGATCTGTCCTAAACCCAAGATTCCCTAAGGGTGAAATAGCAGGTATCAGGGAGCTGACTGGAAACAGGACTGACAATTCAGAGATGGCTTTCCTGGGCTTGTGAACTGACCCTGCCCGGGAAGTGGTGAAGACAGTGCCGTCTAAAGAGAAGATGCAGCCTCTGAAGTTAAACTGTTCTGAATTCAAATCTGGTGTTCACCCCTTCCAGGCTGTGTGACCTCAGTCAAGTACTTAACCTCTCTGATCTGCAACTCTTCCTGCATAAAATGAGATATTGAGGCCTGCCTCACAGGGTCCCTGGGAGAACTGAAGGCCACTGAAGCACATACCCAGTGCTTAACGGTGCTAGACACAAAAGAGACAGCTGATGATTGTTTGCTTCCCAAAGTTCCCTCCTCAGACCTGCTCCTGCTCTAGAAGCCTTGGGACGCTGCTTCTTGCTTCATTTTCCTGGTATTCTCCACTGAGAACACACTGTGCCCTCTCCCTCCTGGTGCAGCCTCCCAGGGAGGAAAAGCTCTCAGAGTCCTCATTGGACAGGAGGCAGGGCCGTGCCTACCTATTTAGGCTTAGTCCTCTGGTCAGGGTGGAAGCCCAGCACCCCCCACCAAGCAGGACAGGCGGCAGCGGGGGACACGAGACCAAGCCCCAGCAGCGGGCATCCTGACAGTGGTGAATGGCACTGCATGAATAACGGATGAAGGCTCCATAATTGGTGTTATTACACGTGCGTTTCATCCCCATTCATAATGACTGGACACTTAAACCCAACAGTTCCTCTGTCGAGTGCTGCTGTCATCATTCTAGTTGCAATCCCAGCAGCTGTCCTCGATGCTGCCACTCTCTAATCCTGATGGGTGTGGTTCATTTTTCTGTGGAGCTCAGAGTCCAGGAAATGTCACTTTGTGAGAAGGGGCAGGGCTGGTTATTCTGGGCAGACGACCCTGTGTCCTGCCATGGGTCATGTTGTCTTCCCTCAGGGGCTTCTTTGCGATCTGGGCAGTCAGCAGGGACATCCGGAGTGTCTGTGATCCACCCCCTCTTTCTGTGCAGGAGAGAGGGTCTGTGGCTAATAGGCTCTGCCAGTGGGGAGAGGCCCAGGGTCGTTCCTCACAGCTGCCTGCCTCTGGCATCCCTTAATACAGTCGATCTCAAACTCTAGTGTGTGTCAGAATTACCTGGGAGCTTTGCTGACACTGATCGCTGGGCCCTACCCTCTGCATTTCTCATTCAATGGGTTCAGGTGGGGCTTGAAATGTGCATTTCTAACCAGTTCCCAGAAACCTGATGCTTCTGTCCAGGACCTTACTTTGAGGACCACTGCCTTAAAGCCTAGTTGCTCCAGTTGTGGTCTGTGGACAAACAGCCTCACTGGAGAACTTGTTAGAAATGCAGTCAGCTAGGCATGATGGCTCACACCTGTAATCCCAGCTCTTTGGGAGGCCAAGACAAGAGGATTGCTTAAGCCCAGAAGTTCGAAACCAGCCTAGGCAACATAGTGAAACGTCATCTCTACAAAAATAAGAATAAAAAATTACCCAGGCAGGGTGGCATGTACCTATAGTCCCAGCTACTTGGGAGGCTGAGGCAGAAGGATCATGTGATTCCAGGAGGTGGAGGCTGCAGTGAGCTGTGATCATGCCACTGCACTGCACTCCAGCCTGGGCGACAGAGTGAGGCCTTGACTCAAAAATTAAATAAAACAAAAATAAAATTGTTTAAAAAGAAATTCAGAGTCATAGGCCGTACCCTAAACCTCCTGGACAGAATTGTATGGTAGCAAGTTTCCCAAGTGGTTTGTACAGCCATTAGAGTTGGAGAAGCCTTAAAACATGAGTGGGATAGCGGTGGAGTGTCCTACTTAGGGCCAGGCAGCTGTCGACGCCTGACTAGTAGTTGTCAGCCAAGAGCAGCCTCTGTCTTCTGTGCACCCGTCAGAGATTAAGAAGCATTGCCCTAGGCACCCAAACAGGTGGATAAAGACTTTCTGGGAGGGAATTCCAGCCCATGACTTCGTACCTTAATCCCACTTCTCACCCTCACGCTGCCTGGTGACCTTTGTGCAGAAGCCCGTGTCCCTCGCTGGGCCTGTCCATCCCTGTCTGATGGCTGCCCCTGCTCTCCCACCCCCACAGGTGGTGGCCTTTGCCTCTCTCTTCTTCATCCTGGTCTCCATCACCACCTTCTGCCTGGAGACCCACGAGGCCTTCAACATCGACCGCAACGTGACAGAGATCCACCGGGTGGGGAACGTCACCAGCGTGCGCTTCCGGCGGGAGGTGGAGACCGAGCCCATCCTGACCTACATCGAGGGCGTGTGCGTGCTGTGGTTCACGCTGGAGTTCCTGGTGCGCATCGTGTGCTGCCCCGACACGCTGGACTTCGTCAAGAACCTGCTCAACATCATCGACTTTGTGGCCATCCTGCCCTTCTACTTGGAGGTGGGGCTGAGCGGCCTGTCATCCAAGGCGGCCCGCGACGTGCTGGGCTTCCTGCGCGTGGTGCGCTTTGTGCGTATCCTGCGCATCTTCAAGCTCACGCGCCACTTTGTGGGGCTGCGCGTGCTGGGCCACACCCTCCGGGCCAGCACCAACGAGTTCCTGCTGCTCATCATCTTCCTGGCCCTGGGCGTGCTCATCTTCGCCACCATGATCTACTATGCCGAGCGCATCGGGGCCAGGCCCTCCGACCCGCGGGGCAATGACCACACCGACTTCAAGAACATCCCCATCGGCTTCTGGTGGGCCGTGGTCACCATGACGACGCTGGGCTACGGGGACATGTACCCCAAGACGTGGTCGGGAATGCTGGTGGGGGCGCTGTGTGCGCTGGCCGGTGTGCTCACCATCGCCATGCCGGTGCCCGTCATTGTCAACAACTTCGGCATGTACTACTCCCTGGCCATGGCCAAGCAGAAGCTGCCCAAGAAGCGGAAGAAGCACGTGCCGCGGCCGGCCCAGCTCGAGTCGCCCATGTACTGCAAGTCTGAGGAGACCTCGCCCCGGGACAGCACCTACAGTGATACCAGCCCCCCTGCCCGGGAGGAGGGTATGATCGAGAGGAAGCGGGCAGGTGAGATGAGGGGTCAGGAGGGAAGGCCTCCAATCCCCCAGTGGCTGAGGGAGTTCTCCCTTGGGATTTGGGGTTGTGCTTTACTGTGCTGGGCTTCCCTATGTATAAGATGTGCGGTGGCCAGACTCAGTGGCTCATGCCTATAATCCCAGCACTTTGGGAGTCTGAGGTGGGAGGATCACTTGAGCCTGGGAATTCAAGACCAACCTGGGCAGCATAGCAAGACTTCATCTCTATAAAAATAAGATAAAATAAACAAGCTGGGCGTGGTGGTGCACACCTGTAGTCCCAGCTACTTAGGAGTCTGAGCTAGAAGGATTGCCTGAGCCCAGGAGGTGGAGGCTGTGGTGAGCCTTGATCACACCATTGCACTCCAGCCTGGGCGACAGAGTGAGAGCCCAACTCAAAAACTAAAAAAAAAAAAAAAGATATGCCTTCATGAGAGCAAAGTATTGAGGCCAGAATGCTCTGTCTTCTGGCTTGCTCTCTGATAGCTTCCTGACTATCAGATCTGATAGTTTCCTGAACCCCCAGTGTAGACTATCATGGGCAGTGCATGGGGCTGTATGTCAGAAGCCCTGGTCTCTCATCCCCTCTTGGCCACTGTGCTGTGGTCCCTGAGGCCAATCACTCACCTTCTCTAGGCATAGCTGTCTCACCTGCAAAACGGGAATGATATCAATATCCTTCCCCAAGACTTTGAAAGACCTGAGTGCATGACACATATGAAAGCTCTTTGAGAAGTGAAAACCACTTTACAAATGTCAGGTGCTGTCATTATTAACCAGAGAGCAGGGCAGCTGTTCTTTCAAGGTGCATCAACACATGAATCACTTCTCTGAAAACGTTCGAGTCTGGTGTCTCCTGGCCTAATAAATGTGATAAAGCAGCCGCAGCGGGAGGCTGCCTTCTCGCACAAGCTAGATTGAGTCCTAGGCTCAGGGTTGGACATGGGCTAGAGGGGAACAGAGGAGGGAGCGGCCCAGGCAGTTTTGGAAGTGGGGGAAGTTGGAAGAAACTAGCACCTGCATCCTGGAAGGGGGAGGCCTGGGTATCTGAATCCTGTCCATCAAGGACAGGAAGGCCACCCCAAGAAAGCTGGCCTTCCTCTGAGTCAGGAGGTGGGAAATGGGAATCAGCATCATCCCCAGCAACATGGAGTCAGGTTGGAAAGTGGGAAAGCCATCTCAGCTCTTAGGTAGGGCAGGGCTCCTGGGGAAGGTGTGGTGTTCGCCGTATGGGGAACCGTCAGATGCCAGGCCATCGGGGAACTGGGCCAGGGCCAGGAGACTAAGGTCTGGGACAAAGTGGCTAAGCTCTGGGACAAAGTGGGATTGGTCTTCCAAGGAAGGTGCCTGACTCAGAACACCCACCTGTGGCCTGTTGGCATGTGCCCATCATATGTGCTGGAGCCACTCACTCCCTGGGGTCATTCAGGGGCCTGGGTCTTCCAAGACCTGGATAGAACAGCACCTATCAGGCTTCCTTCTCCGAGAGTAGTAACTCTTCCTAATCCCTGAATATCGTCTCTCAGGGAATTGCAGCTGTCCTCTGAGGCCCATCTGGGGCCAGAAGTCCTGAGGTCAGCTCTTCCGTGTACACTTAACTATGGCCCTGTCAGCCATGCCCTTGGCCTGACCCTCAATGCTCAGCCATGTTAAGGGCATGTCTGGTGGATCCCAGGGCCACTGTCTTCAGGCAGAGTAGCACCCCCTTCTCCAGATCCAAGGGCCCAGCTTCACCTGTGCTGCTGACTGACAGAGGCAAGGGGTGGGGACCAGGAGCCCACAGCAGTGGGGCGCTGCCCTGACCTTTCCCCCCAGACTCAGGTCAGCCTTGGGAGCAGGGGGCTCTGAGTCTTTCAGGCACTGGATTCTGGCCTAGATGCCTAATAAACAAGGAATGTCTGCCTCCAGGTGGTCCAGGCAGAGCACGTGGATGCCACTTTATAAACTTAACCCTGGTGGTACCACCTCTCACCCCTAGCAAGCCAGGCATTCTCTGCGGGAATGCACTCAACCAAGTGTCAGCCTGAGCCAGACCCAAAGAAGAACTAGCAACTGCCACCTACCTGCCTTGGGCAGATCGCACAGGGCAGCCCTCAGTGGGCCGATTTGGTTATCTGTGGTTATCTGTGCTGTGGCTTCATCCCCTAGGAATAAGACTCTGAGCCGAGGCCGGGAAAGGCCACCAACTTTCAGACCAAGCATAGCATCCTGCCCTCTGCCCCCTACCCCTGGCATGGGCCTGCTCCCTGGCTCCAGTGACATTCCCTCTCGGGCAGACACTAGAGCCCCTCATGAGATTGAGGAAGTGACACTGGGTCTGAGATCTGAGAGATCCCAGGTGACCCCATGGGCAAAGCCCAGCCAGCCTCTCACGCAGCCTCCTTTCTGTTGGCCTCTTTTCAGACTCTAAGCAGAACGGTGACGCCAATGCGGTGCTGTCTGATGAGGAGGGAGCTGGCCTCACCCAGCCCCTGGCCTCCGCCCCGTCCCCTGAGGAGCGCCGGGCCTTGCGACGCTCGGCCACTCGAGACAGGAACAAGAAGGCAGCTGCCTGCTTCCTGCTCAGCGCCGGGGACTACGCTTGTGCCGACGGTAGTGTCCGGAAAGGTATGGCTCCCCAGGATGGGCAGGCGGGGAGCCCCTACAGAGCTGAGTCACTCCAGTTTCCCCCACAGAGCTTGAGGTCCCCCCCACCCCTAAGACCATGGCTACCATCTCCTCTGCCTTGGATGTGCCCCCGCTTTTAGAAAGGATGTATGTCTGATCTCCTAGTCCCCGAGTTAGAAAGGCATCCTGCATCCTGGAAGAGAAGACGGAACCCTCCTCACCAGGCGCCTCAGGGAAGAGCAGTGCTAGTGGGTCAAGGGGATACCAAGCCAGGGGTCCCCACCCCTGGCTTCCACGTTCATCCCCTTCTCTGCCTCTGGTTCCTGCTGTTACCCTTGGGCCCCGCTCCGTGGGATCACTGCCAGCCTCTCCCTAGGCCTCCCTCAAGCATAGCTAAGTCTTCCCAAGTAAGTCGTCCCGGGAGATGGAACAACACTCGGGTCAGGGAGCCTGGTACAGGCCCCACACCCTCCCATCTTGCACTGGGGGTGCCGGGAGCCCAGGATGGGCTGACCCTAATCTACAAGCATCTGGGTGTGACTGGGGCAAAGCTAGAGGGACCGGGGGTGGGAGACGTGAGGAATATTCTGGAGGATTTGGGGAGGTGAAGGGAGAGCCCAGTCCCTGCTTGTCATAAAAGGTGGAATTCCATCCCCAGGCCCCAAGCCTGTGGCAGAGCCAGGGTAGAAATTAGACTGTGGAGCAAGGGGTTCCTGGCCTGGAAGCGGGGAGGGCAGAAATGACCAAGGGTGGTTGAGGGCTGGTGGTAGATGAGACCAGGGAGTTCCTTCTACCCAATTTTCAATCACTTTTTTGTCTTTCTTGCCCTATCCTTATGAACTAACCTTCCTAAACATCCTACCTGCTTCCAGGGAAAACTCTGATTCCCCCCAAAACAAAGTTCTTTCCCGGGTTGTCTGCCACTCAACCAGCCAGATTTCCCATCGCTTACTTCTCAGACACAGACAGGACTGAGTGTGAGGCAGGAGCGGCGGCAGCTGCAGGAACAGGCTATGATGCCTCTGTCCCCCTAAAGATGGCCCTTGGCCTGCCTAGCCCATGCAGACTCCTGGGGCACTTTCCCATTCCTTTCCCCGGCCTTCCCAGCACCACTGTTCTCATGGACTCCCTAGGCCTCCCTGACTCTATCTAGGCCCCAAGAGGTATGTGTCCGACTTTGCTGGGCATGTGTCCTGTGGGGTGTCACCTAGAAAGAGGTAGCCCAGAGGCCCCAGCTAAAGACTGCAGATGGAGTGTGCTCAGACTTCTGTCGTCACCTGTGTTCCTCTGTTTGGCCCCAGACCCCAAATCTTCGGACCCTGGATGTGGCCTTCTCTCCTGCCTCCCACCCCAAGCATGCAGTGGCTTTCACTGTGTCCTTGTTCAGGTCCAGAGCCTCGCTGTGGCTGGACCATAGCAAGAAGACAGCCTAGCATGAGAGGTGAAGGGGGTCCCTGTGCAGGAGTTGAGCACACCTGCTTTCCTCTTGGGCTGTGAGGGGCTCGGCAGAGTAAGTGTGGAAAAGGCTGTGAGGATGCCAGTCAGGACAGCCCACGAGGTCCTGGGAGCGGGCTGCACCTGGGGCTGGGGTTGCACGTGTGTGTGCACGGGGTGTGGGGAGCATGCGTCCCACCACCCTGTCTCTCTGGGGCGCCTGTGGGGCCCGGCTGCTCTATTTTCAAGATGCCTCCACACTGCTTCTTGGCAGCAAGCATGTAGCTCAGCCAATTAGAGTGACCTTCGAGAGGGAACAGGTGGGTTGCTGGGAAACAGGCCCTGCTTGCAAGCGTGGCAATTAACATTGCCAAACTCCCGGTGCGCACTCGATAACTTTCCCCGCACCATAGCACGCTGCGCTTCTCTGCGCTCAGGTTTCATGGAGGAGCAGGAGTGAGCGGACCCAGACCTCCTCCAGCCACCTGTGCAAGCCCCATCATTAATATGCAGCTGCCCCTTGTCGGAGTATTGGTTCTCTGGGAGCAAGGTGGCAGGGCTTACTTAGGGCCTCTCAGGGTTAAGAAGGCCGGTGCCAGAAGCTTGAGGTCTTTGTGCAGCTGGGCTGTCAATGAATTGGAGGGGAACTTACCTGGGGACAGAACAGGACAAAGGTCAGCTGGGTGTGGGGCTGTAGTCTGTCCCAGGATCCCAGGTGATCCAGAGGCCAGGGAAAGCCAAGGAGTCTCTCCCAAGAGGTCCAAACCCCTCCACGCCAGTCCAGGGCCGCCAACCCTGCAGTGTCCCCTGGAGCATGGACCCAAGGATCTGTGTGTGCCCCACTGACCCATGTACCTTTTCTTCACCAAGGCTGTGAAAAGTCCCGGAGTCTAAACAACATAGCTGGAGCAGCCGGAACCGGCCTGGGGCTGTCTCCACTGGCGTGGCGATACAGCTCACCCTACCCTCCGAGAAAGCTCCTGCATACTCCCCCCTTCCATCCCCTCACCAGCCCACCCCCCCACACTCTGCCCCTTAGCTGCACCCTCACCTCCGGGCACAAACAGGTACATGCACACACCCTCCCACCACACATCTCCGTTCCCTCCATCTCCCCAGCCTCAAGGGAATAGCTGGAGGGAACACCAGGAGGAGAGGAATTCAGGCTCCTGCGCCTCGCCTCATAGCACCCAGCTCCCCAAAATGTTCTGATCTGGACCTGGGAGCAAAGGGGACATGACTCCCAGGGCTCCTACCCACCCATCCCAGTCTCTTCTTGAGACACCCAGACTCTGTCCCTGGGCCCTGCTTTTCCTCCGGGTCCTACCAGGGTCAAATTCTGTGGCTAGGAATATGGTGATACAGTGTGCCTGGGACCAGTCAGCTCACTGGAGAGCCACACCTGCTTTTTTTTTTAGTTGAGGGTCTCACTTTGTCACCTAGCCTGGAGTGCAATGGCACCATCACGACTCACCCCAGCCTCAACCTCTTAGGCTCAGACAATCCTGCCTCTGCCTCCCAAGTAGCTGGGACTAAAGGTACACATCACCATGCCTGGTTAATTTTTTTTCTAGAGATGAGGTCTCGTTATGTTGCCCAGGCTGGTCTTGAACTCCTGGCCTCAAGTAATCCTCCTGGCTCAGCCTCCCAAAGTGCTGGGATTACAGGTGTGAGCCTCCATGCCTGGCTACATTAATATTTTTAATTCCTGCGAACGTATTTCTATTCCTCATGGCCTTTAATCAGTAACCAAACAGCCTGTCTGTCTGTCTGTCTGTCTGTCTGTCTGTCTATCCGTCCGTCCATCCCTCACCCAGACCAGCAAGGAACAAGGCTGTCACATGGGGCATCTCTGCTGGTGTAAACGAGGTTTGCCTCCCTGGAAGAGCAGTGCCCACAGCAGTGCTGCCCTGGGAGAAGTGGCCTGATATTTTCTGGCTCTGGCCTGGGGCACAGGTGGGCCTGGAGTTGTAGCCCCAGGCTTGGTGCGAGCCGAGGGTGGGCAGCCTAGGCACAGGAGGCCCTCCTCTGGGGGAGCCCCTGACCAGATTCAGCGGGTGACTCCCCGCGGCAGTGCCCAGTGGCCCATCTGTGCCCCGAGCTCTCCACGCTGCTTCCTCTGCTTCCGCGAGTTTTTCTTGTCTCTCCCGCTCCCTCAGACTCCCAGCCCTGCCTCTGAGTCACCTGCCGCTCCCACCCAGCCTCTGTGCTGTGTAATCCTGCCAGAACCGGAGACTCATCTAATTTCTATAATTAAGTGTATTCATTTACCTAACGAGCCCGGGAGCACCACAGGTTTGTGAGTCATTGGATGAGCAGGGGCACACCTCGCGCAGGGGCAGCTGAGGGGAAGTGTGGGGCCAGAAGCCGTCCTGCCCCTCCCAGGAAGGAGGCCCTCTGCAGCCTGAGGAACAAGGCCTGCCGCAGCCAAGACATTTCCTGTTTTACCTGATGGGAATTAGACCTGACAGCAGAGCCGTGCGGCTTGGCAATTTTTAGAGTCAGATTATGCAACTTTGTAGAGGGAATGACTAAGGAAGGGCCGTATCTACTCCTTCCCATGGTGGGCATAGATGGACGGCGTTCCAGGCCCCTGCAGAGGCTGGGAGATCGGACTCCACCCTCAAAGGTGAACTGGGCAGATCAGATTCCTTCATGGGGTCGGGGGCGTTGCGCAGAGCCTGTGCCAGGACAGCGCCTCCCTTGGTCTTGGGCAGACTCGGAAACATCCTTTCTGGAAAGGTCCATTCAGCCCTGCTGTGTTCTGTGTCTCCCACTGGCTCTCAGAATGAAGTGTCCCTTACACGTTGGAGAGAAAAGGGCCTTCACACAACTACCCTTCAGCAGGAGACAGGCCCTTCAAGTGACAAGGATGAGGAAGCCTGTGGAGCAGGATGGAGACACTATCCCCTCACATCCCCCCCCACGCCCACACACAGCTGGCAGGGCTCCCTGGCCCCAGGGTCTAGGCTCTCACAGGGACATGATGAGCTAGGTGTCCAGGTTAGCGCGGGTACCACAGCTATTTTCTCCCGACTTGCCTTTCTGGTTCAGGGAACCGAGGCCGCTATTTCTGTGGCAGCCCTCAAGTTGTCAGGAGCCCAAGTTTCCACGGCACCCACCGCCTCCTTCCCTCTCTTCCCTCCCACAGGGATGGGCCTACTCACGGCACCCCTATGGTGGGCACAGATGTCCCTGGGCGACAAGATGCACCAGTGCCAGGCTGGAGCCCTAATGCCTTGGGGAGCTGGGCTCCCACACATCCCTCCTGGCTCTCTGGCTTCACAGGGAGAGACAGGACCCAGCTAACGGGAGAGTGGAGTAGGTGGTCTGTCCTCAGTGACCTCTGAGTACCCCTGACCTGCCCAGAGCCCTGGGAAAGGGCAGGGTGAGTCTTGGCATTTGCAGGCCCGTCCCTGTGTGCCGGGCTCTTCCATGGGAGACGGCTGCCCTCAGTAGCCTCAGCCCCTCCCAGGCCTTGGGCCTCCCTCCTTGAGAGAAGACTCTCTCCCGCCCACCCCCTGAGAGTGGAGTTTGTTTTCCTTGGGGTAGACCTGGACGTACACCCCCTTCTTTGGCTCTCAGAAGCCTTTCCCCCACACCTGGGCTTTAGCCCCTTGCAGAAGAGGGAGGCAGCCTGAGTAGTTCACAACCTTCCAGCCTGTACCAGGGCTCCCAACAACCCTAGGGGCCACCTCTCAGGGCTTCTGAGGGGTGGAGCCAGCGGGGAGGGGACTGCAGCCTGGAGCCTGGATAATGGAAGGGAGGCCATGTACTGGCCTGAGGGCCAGGCCTCCAGGAGGCTACCCTGGGGCCAAGGCTGCCCTTTCACAGAACCTCCTGCAAGAGGAGGGCCCCTGCCCTGGCCAGGGTGTCACCCCCTGAAGTCCCTGCCTCACCCCTATTGGGTCAAATAGGTAGATTCCAGAATGAGTTTCCTAAGGAGACCCCTCCTCAACTCTCAGAGGCCCCTGAGGCCAGGGAGTTCATGGAAGCCGGTGGAAAAGCAACCTAGGGCCATCATCTCCCAGAGTGGGCTTCGGCTCTCGGGGGCACCTCTCCACCTTGCTGTGACTCCTTGTGCCCCACATGCGCCCATCCAAGACGCCCAGTAGCCCAAACACTCTCACCAGCACGGATTAGGATCTCGTTGCCCTCAGGGAGCCCAGAGGCACCCCCATCACCTAGTGAGTTGGGACCAGTGGCAAGTGTGCCTCAAGGTATGGCCACAGGAATACAGGGCAAGACCACAGCGCTCTCTGCTTGTCCTCAGAAACGGGGTTCTGAAGAGCCTTGGGCTTCTCCAATTTCCTCAAGGACAGTACTCGGAGGCCCAGAACACCAGCGGGCCAAGGGGCAGTGTTTAAAGAGGTGGCTGGGACACATGGTCTTAAGATGGGGATGGTGTCACCCCAAGATGAGGACGCCCTTTCCCTAGAAAAGTCATGGAGGCAGCCAGGCAGCCCATGGTAGGAGCTGTGAGGTCTGCCTTGACGAGAGGCATTGCTCTGGACCTCAGATCTGAGGGCTGCGGGGACTATCCCAACACTGACCTGGAGGGGGCTGAACTGCCACCCACGCTGATGACGCCGATCTGCAGCTGGTACAGCAGCATCCCCACTGCCCCACCTGTCCTACCTGGGCTCCCCCTGGTAAGGAAGGGTAAGTCACAGACATCCCAGACTGAGGACAGGATCCCAATACGGGCTTCCCGAAGAGTTGCGTTTCTCAATAAGATGCTATTTCCTGACTTTCTCCTGAGACAGGCACGTTCGTCCTCCATGACCTTCCCCTTCAGCACTCACCTGAGGTTGCATGCTCTCCAACTGTCTGGACTCTGTTCCAGCCACACTGAGGAAGGGGGCTGGGCACATCATGGCACCATATTCGGGAGCCTTCTTCACCAGCTCCTTGGGACCGTGGAATACCCCAGGGTGGTGACAGTGGATGGAGCTGTTTGGTGGAGAGCTCAAGATGGGCAGGCAACAGCTAGGGCGGACACCTGTGAGCCACACACTGGGAACTTTCCCAGCAGCCTGCGTGTCAGGCTGCAGAGCTGTGGTCTCTCTCTCCACCGCGCTGGCACTTTGAAGACCCGTGAGACTAGTGGTTACTGGAGCTAGGGTTTGTCTGAACAGGTATGGAGATAAGCTGTCACGTCATCTGAATCACCTTGGCCCAGAGTGGGCTTGGCAGAGGGGTGCCGAAGGGCATTCCCCAACCCTTCCCTGCTCTCCCTGGCCTCTTAGCCCTGGGCCCCAGTTGCCTTCCAGCTCTGCTCCTGGCCTGCTCCTCAACCTGCAGCCTGTGGGCTCAACAGCTGGCTTCCTCCTAACATCTCATTCTTTGTTTCTCCCTTCCTTTTGCTGGATATGCTGCCGCCCCCCTCCCCGCCACTCCCTAGAAGGCAATGTTGGGCCGAAAGCGTGCGTCCTAGTGTCTCACACCTGTGCTCTTTAAACACAGAGACCTGCCAAGACGCCCTCTCGTCCAACTATGCCCAGGCTGAAGTCCTCACCCTCTCTTAAAGCGGAACCAACGTGAGAGAGACAGGCAGACAGACAGAAAGCCAGAGGCTTAGGGAAACTCTGGAACCCAGGCAAGAATCTTTTCGCTGGGAAAGACTCAGATATCCTTGTTTGCACAGGACTGGTGGAAAACTGCCCATGTGACCTTCGGGGCCCAGAGCCATCTGGGTCTGATGTTCTGTTCTACTGTACATTGAAGAGATATATATGCACATATAGTATCTATATTCATACATACTATACTCTTGTGTGTAGTGCACGTGCTATTGGTGGTTTGTCTTGTTAGGCTGTGTCTTCCCATACCTTTGTCCCACCCAGGGTTTCCCATCCCTGTCACTGATTCCCTGTTGTTTCTGCTGACTGTGTGGAATGTCCCAGGAAAAGTGCATCTGGGAATTGCCAGTCCAGATGGGCGGTCCTGGGCGACTCTCTCGAGGGTGTTTCCCCTGTCAACAGGTGGTCTGTTGAAGGCCAGACTGCCCCCCAGGGTCACTGCTCCACTCGCCCCACCCCACCCCAGATTGGGGTTCTACCTCCTGCCCCACACCCCAGCTGTGGGGGGACTTCCAGGGGCTCCTCTGCGGCCTCCTCCCCTCCTTCTTCCACCCCATCTGTGTCCTTGACTAAGGGGGGCGTTTTGTCTTTTTGATTTTTGAATTCTTTTTTCGTTCCGTCTCCTTCGTCTGTTTGTTTTCAAAGATGCTGCTGGGCAGACGGGCAGGGAAGGGATCTGTCTGCCCCTTTGGCTCAGGGGTCTGGGAAGGGGAAGCCTCGGGCGAGAGGAGACCAGTTGCAATACTGTACTTCCTGGCTGGTGGCCAGGGGATGCGTGCAATAGCGGAGGCCAGGTGACCCCTTCAGCCTTGGCCTCTGCCCCTCCCTCGGCCCTCCTTCCCCACTCCCATCCCTCCCTCCTCCCTGGTGTTGGTCGGTCCTTTTCTAAAGCTGTCCCCTTGTCGTGTCCATGGCATGCCCAGGCCGGACCCTGCGCCCTGTCCACATGTCTTCCATCGTTATGCTCTGCTCGAGCCCCAATAAAGACATCTGGAGCGTCCTGCTGCTCGTGCTGTGTAAGCACCTGCCTCTGCCTCTCCTTTCCGGCTCTGTGTCTGTGGGGACCTCCCTGGGCTCACCCCTAACACCTGAGGAATGTACACACTCATCTCATAACGCACCACCAACACCTCCAGAATCATCCATGGAGTCTAGCCCCGGCATTTCACAGATAGAGACCAGCGCTCAGAAGGAAGAGTGGTCTGCCCTAGGCACACAGAGAGGACTAAACCAGAGCCCCTGACTCTCGAGCGGTGTTCTGGTCTCCACCTCTACCCCCTGGACTCCAGCTGCAACATGGAAGAAAAGACTGTCCTTGTTTGAGGAATCCCACTGTATCCCTGCTTGTTCGTGCAGGGGGCCTCCCCTCCTCCCTGCAATTGCACCAGTTCTAAGTGGGCTAAGGCCCTGGGGATGCCAAAGTCGTTGCAATGACTGGATGGCTGAGGAACCGAGGCCTATGAGGGATGGACAGCATGACTGGGACCACTTAGGGATGGGAGTAAACACGTCCTGGTCCCATATAGGATGGGACATGGCAAGTGATGGTCTCTGGCTCTCATTGTGATCCCTCTCACACATAGGCACATGCAGGGCCTGCTTTGTGGCCCTGCAACCCATGCAGTTGCTCAGAAGAGCCCACATTAGTTTTAATGCTCAGTTGTCACCATTGTGAAATTATTGTTTTGAACAAGGAGCCCTGTGTTTTCATTTTGCACTGGGCTCTGTCGGGTCTGGGAGCCTGTTTTTCTCATTCTTACCTTACTCTGGACATAAACTTAGAGTCATAGGGGCCTCTGTTCAAAGTCTTGATCTGCTGTCATTGGGGATGACAACTGCACCCATTTCAGAGACAGGAGCGTAAAGGCCTGGCCCAGTGTTGTGCATTTACACACAGCAGACCGTAGATGTACAGTATGTGTTAATTCCCGTTCCACCCTGTTCCTGTTGCTCTCAGGCTTTTCTCCACAGATTTCTGAGATCTCCATGTCCAGCATCACAAGGAAGGGACACAAAGGAGCTGCCTGGGGCAGCACAGAACAGCAGGGTGAGGACAGCATGGCTGAGGAGAGGGAAGGAGCGAGGGAAGCCTGTACCTGAAGTGTAAGAGAACATCGGGCTTGGAGCCTGGGCCAGGCGAGGCAAGGCGGTGGCAGGCAGCCAGTGTCAATTAAAGATAAAATCTCTCCTCCGGCAGTGGAGGGCAAACAGGGGCTGTGCCCACCCCCCCCATGCCCCCCCTAGACAGGAGAAAGCCATTTGCAGCCAGGCTCGCTTCGGAGAAGCTTGGCCAGGCGATAATGGGATGGGATGCACTGCTGACTCCGTAATGACATTACGCATCAGGGCCCGCGGCCAGAATGGCTGTTTTTTTTTTCTTTTCTTTTTTTTCATAGATCAATGTGGAACCATTTCATGGTCAGGGGTTGAGGACCCAGGAAGCTGTCCAGGAGTACAGATGTCAGGATGGTCCTGAGGGAACACGAAGGGGATGCCGCTGGGGTCCCTAGTGGCCCCTTTAGACCCCTGGAAGAGGGGAGGGGTAGGGTGCAAGAGGGCAGAGAGGTCGATGAGAGACCCAGGAGGCTGCCCTCCCCCCACCTCAAAGAATCAGCAGGCAGCGCTGTCAAGGAAGAAAGGCTCTGGCTTCCTCTGGTCCCCTGAAGCTGGAGCTGAGCCCAAACTAGAGAGCCCGGGGAAAGGACAGGACACTGTGGTGATTGAGACAGACTTCTGGAGTCAGACAGACTTGGGTTGGAATCCTGGCTCCATCGCTTCTTAGTTGTGTGACCTTGAGCAAGTTATGTAGCCTGTCTGAACCTCTAACTTCCTCACCTTTAAAATGGGAGTAATTATGGTGTCTACCTCACTGAGCTATTGGGAGAATGAATTGATCCAGTACCTGTAAAGTCTTTAGCACAGCACCCAGTGCATAATCATTGCTTACACAAATTAGGGGAGGGACGTATCCTGGGGGCAACTCACTCCAGTAACAGATGACCAGTTTGGTTTGATGGCCTTACTTATCAAAACAGGTGCCATGAATCAATGTCATGTTGATAAAGCCTCTATTGCCTGGTGAAGGGGTGAGAGTGGAGATGATACTACCAAACAGCTAACATTCATTGAGTATTAGACAATACTCTTTTTTTCTTTTATTTTTTTTCAGTCTGGATCTTACTCTGTTGCCCAGGCTGGAGGACAGTAGCACAATCATGGCTCACTGGAACCTCAACCTCCTGGGCTTGGGTGATCCTACCACCTCAGTCCCCCAACTGAGTATCTGGGACTACAGGCGCATGCCACCATGCCCAACTCATTTTTTAAAAAAATTTTCATGTAGAAATAAGGTCTCGCTATATTGCCCAGGCTGGTCTCTAACTCCTGGGCTCAAACAGTCTTCCCGCCCGGCTTCCCAAAGTGCTGGAATCACAGATATGAGCCACCACGCTGGGCCTGACAATACGTTTAATTCCCATGAAAACGCACTCTAGCATTGGGTTTTCATTATGTTTGTTTCACAGAGGAGAAAACTGCAGCACAGCAATGTCAGGTCATTTCTCCAAAGCCACACAGCCAATAAGGAGCAAAGCTGGGATTCAGAATCAAGCAGTCTGGCTCTGTGGGTGTCTAAATGGAATGGGGCTTGTGCGCATAACCCCTAGTGCAGGGATTTGTGCTTTTAAAGTTTTTCATTTCCTTCATCTTAATTGATCCTTGTAGCAAAGGCATCGTTCTCCTCTTATATAGACAAGGAAACCTTGGTTTGGGGAAGTGAGTGATTAAATTCTCTCTTTTATGTGTGTGCAACCTCACCCCTACACACATGTAGTGGAGAGGGATATTTTCTCAGGCTTCATTAATTAATTAGCAAGAGGTAGCACCCAACTCAGGGTGTGCTTGCTCCCTTCCCCCCTGGGACCCCACTGGAGTTTTCTTCTCTGGACTCACTGAACGGGTGAATTGGGTCGGACCTGCCTGAAACCCAAGTTGGAGAAGACTCGACGGAAACCGGCTCCCACCACCAGCTGTTTGAAGGGCACCTATGGGAAAGTGGGTTTAGGTTATTCTCTGGTCACAGAGAGCAGATCTGGACCAATAGGTGGGAATGTTAGGAAGGCAGAATGGGTTTAAATAAAGAAACTTATTTTTTGTTGTTTTCCTTGCTATTACAAATTTAATACAAAGTTTTGGAAAGCACCCCTTACCAAATCAACAGGGGAGCCCCTGCCACCCGCCCTCAATCCTTTTCCCTATCCTGGAGATGACACTGTTAACATCGGTTGTGGGTCCTTCCAGGCTTTTTGAAAAAGAAGCTTTCTAACAACACCACCAAATCAAAAGAACTGCCCTGTGGGGTGGTGAAGCCCCTGTCCCAGAAGTATTTAGAGACACAGCAGATGATGGTGTGCAATGCCAGTGACTTGTGGGAAGAATTCTGCTCGGCATGGGAGGTGGGATTAGGAGACCATTTCCAGTACTTAGACTTTCAAACTCACTTGGACCCACACACCTTGTTAGTAGTGGAGGCCAGTCCTGAACCCAGATGTTCCAAACTGGGCTCAGATGAGCTCCTCTCCCAGCAGGATTTTCCTCGGGTTCTTCTCTGTTTCTCCCTGACCCATCAGGCGTGTAGGGCAGGGCTGTGACTCGCCTAATCTGGAGAGACTTAGGGCACACCCTGGGCTTGGGCTATGATGCTGTCCAGTGCCCACCCTCCGGGGTCTCTGCAGCATTGTTGCAGTGAGCACTCTTCCTCAACCCCTGGCTCCAAGCCTGTGTGTGCACACACCAGTACCCTCACAACAGGTGGCACTTGAGCTTGCTCATTCACCTGGGGCTGCAGGAACCACACCCAGGCTTGGACAGTGTGCATCAGTCCACAGGGCTGCCAGGGACTCCAGCAACCTGGATTTCTCCTGGACAGTCTCAGTTGGGCCTGACCCAGCATCAGGGGCTGAGGAGAGGGAGCCCAGAGGAGGCTACAGCTACAAGTCAGAGGGCTAGGCCTTGTGATGTCAGTGCCCAACAGGGTTGTGAGGCCTGCCCCTCTTACTCCTCGTGTTTACCTCCTTCTCCAGGGATCCCTGGAAGGGTAGTGGTTAGCATGCATCTATCTGAAATGCAGGCTTCTGCTTTCAGCTGAGTTAGGGTTCCTGCTCCCCAAATTAGCAGTCTCTGGTTGCTGGCAGTGGGCGGGGAAGTTGGGGGAGGCGCTTCCTTTCATTTTCCATACTTCCCTAGGTGACCTCATCCATTCCCATGGCCTTAAACATTTCCCAGGTGCTGGTAACATCCACATTATTTTCTAGTCCAGAAATCCCCTCTCAGCCCCACTCATTCATTCATTTGTTCATTCATTCAGCAAGGACATGTCAAGTCTTTTCTCTGTCCCAGGCACTGCTCTACATGCTGGGTGTACAACAGGGACCTCAAGAGACACCCCCTTTCCTCATGCTCTCCACTCTCACTGACAGCCCTGTATGGCCACGCCAGGGTGTCTTCACTACTCCCTGATGTTGTGCTGTGATCTCACCCTTCTGCCTCCCAGGTCTCCTCTCAGGGTGCTACCACCACCCACCCTGAGGCTGAGCCAGCAACCAGGTGTCCCCTTCTCATTCTTTAATTCACTCACTCCTTTGTCATGCATTAAATCTTTATCAGACACCTGTACTCTGTCCCCAGGGAAACAACCGTGAACAAGACCACTAGGATCCCTGTCCCCATGGAGGACAGAGGCCAAAGACCAGTAGATGAAAAAATATAATAAAATCTCCCACCCACATTCTAACCCATCAAGTTCTACAGCTCTAGCTCTGAAATCGATGTCCTCTATTCCCCATTTGCCACTCTCCATCCGGCAGGAGACTTCTCCCTGGTCGGCCTGGGTCCCATCTGCCCTTCTGCCACCAGTCTTGACCCAGCTGCCAAAGAGAGCATCTTAAAATGGAAACTGAATCATGTCACCCGTGCTTAGATCTCCAGTGGCTGGGGTCCCACTGCATTTCAAATAAAATCCAAGCTCCTCAGTCCCTTCCTGCCACCCACACTCATTCATGCCTCTGCTCCTGGGCCCCTGAGACCCACCACTCACTTTCCCTTCAGTTTCTCACACCCCATCTCTCTGAACTTCAGTGTTTTTGCACACCCTGTTCCCTCATGTCTGTGGCGCATGATGTTCCTGCACATGGACCATTTTACCCCAGCCACGCCCCACCCCAACTCCTCTTGGCTGAGTCCTTCTTAGCCTTGGGGCCTGGCTGTAAATGTAAACTTCTTGGTGAGGCGGTTTCCCCTCACCACACCCCCGCTCCTCTGCCTCTGTGTCATTTTTGGTCCCTTCAGTCAGTGCCTGTTCTTCACAGCACTTAGCACTCTTTGTAACTATAAATGTGTTTATTGCCTTGTACATCGCTAGGGCCTAGCCCAGTGCAAGGGTCTCAGTCCGTACTTTATGAATGAATGATTGAATGTATGAATGGGCAGGAGCAGAGTCTGGTGTGAGTAGCTGCTGAATTTCATCCTCATCCCTCTCAAGCTCTGTCTCCCGCTGGCTTTTGCACCTCACTTCTAGGGCATTCCTGAGAGTCCCTGGGGAATCGTGTGAAAGCTCTTCTTCTTACATTATGCATTTCCTGCCTGAGAAAGTGTCAGAATAATGAGGAGGGCTCAGAGAGAGAAGAGGGTTTCCATAGCTCTTCCTCTCTCTTCAGAGCTTACCAGTTTCTGCCTGGTACTTTTTGGTACTTGTCAAGCTGCCCCTCCCTCTCCTGCTGTGATCAAGAATGCAGATTCAACCTGGCTGGCTCCCCCCCAGGCCTCTCCCAGCGCTCCATGCATAGTAGGTGCTCAGTGACATGTTGAAGTGAACAAAGACAGTGATGGGAAAGGAAGAAAGAAGTAAGGAGGAAGAGCAGGAAAGAAGAAAAGAGAAGAGGAGAGGGGGCGAGGGAAGGATAAACACACCACAGAGAAGTTTGGGGAGCAGGAAAAGGGGAAAGAGAACCTGCAGGTAGGAGTTACGTGGCTCAGCATCCACTGTGAGCCCGTGTCCCTTCTTTCCTCCATCCTGGCCTCCCAGCCTTTTGGGCCTGCTCAGGTTCAGACAGGCAGCAGGGCTCCTCCCGCCTGCCCTGACACCAGTGGCATCCTCAAGTCTCAGCTCACAGACCCCAGGGCTGCCAGGCCAGACTGCCCCTGAGGAGACCTCTACAGGGACCAGAGCCTGGATTCCTTAACCCAAGGCCTGACTCGGTACCTGATGTCCCTAGAGACCCTCCCTTTAGCACTTCCTCCTTAGTTCCTCCTGTTGAGCCCCTGGTCCAAGGACAATTAATTCCAAGTTCAATATCAGCGACCACATGCTCAGAGCCATCAAACAAAAGAAAACAAATACAGACTTTCTTCCAGGCTTCAGCCCTTGGGTCCCAGAGGCTAGGCTCAGAGAGGAGGTGTCCCCTCTCCTCCCCACACCCAGGCCACACCAGCTGCCCCTCGGGAAGATCAGGGCGTGAGCCCAGGAGGCTTGGAGGCCCGGAAGACCTGTTCCCAGAGTAGCTGTTGCCACGGTGGCCCTCTCTGGGTTGGCAGCTTTCAAATTTCCATGGAGGGCAGTTGTGCCACCGCCGCTGCCACCACTAGGGCTATCACCACAGGGAAGCTGCTCCTGGGGTCCTTATCCTAGCTAGGCTGCTGGGTGGCCAGTCTGTGCCATCCTCTTAGTGTACCAGGCAGCCCAGTACCAGGGAACCAGCCCTCTTCCAATACCCCAGCAGCATCCAGCCATGTCCCCAGGACCTCCTCCTCCCAGAGGGGAAAACACTGTTTGCACTCCTGGCAAGTTGATCGGGGACCTCATTTCTCTCAGGATCCCACTAGAGGTGTCAACCAGCTCCCAGGGATGGGATGGTGAGGGCAGGGGGCGATGTAAGAAGGCTCTGGTGTTACCAGTGTCCCTCGGGCTCAGTGCTAGTTTGTGACAAGCTGGCTTTCCCTGGACAGGACTGGAAAGTTGGTCCCTAGTATTCCCCATCTCTCTTCCTGGGTTCTTCCCCACCCCGGCCAGGGGGCTCTCACTACCACCCCTTACTGCCCCCGAAACATACACACATTTCCAGAGTCCTTCTGCTCTTCTATCCCTCTCTTCATTTTCTAATCTATGCACAAGAAAGTATCTTATGTCAGTCATCAACAGGCTAGTGTAGGCCGGGCACGGGGACTCATGCCTGTAATTCCAGCACTTTGGGAGGCCAAGGCAGGAGGATCACTTGAGGCCAGGAGTTCAAGTCCAGCCTGGGCAATGGAGTAAGACCTCATCTCTACAAAAATGTTAAAAAAAAAATTAACTGGGTGTGGTGGTGTGTGCCTGTGGTTCCAGCTGCTTAGGAGGCTGAAGCAAAAGGATCGCCTGAGCCCAGGAGGTCGAGGCTGTGGTGAGTCATGATCATGCCATTGCACTCCAACCTGGGCAACAGAGTGAGACTCTGCCTCAAACAAATAATCAACAGTCTAGCACATTAGGGTCCATATATTGTTTCCCGGGAAATAAGATTGCTAGACTTTCTCTCAGCTTATGGAGTGAGAGCCTTGATCTCTGTGATAGGAAGTCCTAACACCAGAGATCTCCAAGTGGGGTAGATAATTTTTTTTGATCAGGGGAGGAAGAAATTAGAAGCTTCCTGGTGTGTGTTGGATCAGAAGCCAGGGCTATAGAAGGACTTCTGGCCTGGCCTCAATTAATAAAAAAGAAAGAAAGAAAGAAAGGAAAGAAGGAAGGAAGGAAGGAAGGAAGGAAGGAAGGAAGGAAGGAAGGAAGGAAAGAAGGGAAAGAAAAAGAAAGAAAGAAAGAGAAAGAAAGAAAGAAAAAGGAAGGAAGGAAGAAAGAAAGGAAGGAGGAAAGAAAGAAAGAAAGAGAAAGAAAGAAAGAAAGAAAGAAAGAAAGAAAGAAAGAAAGAAAGAGAGAAAGAACGAAAATAGAGCACAAAAGGGAACTTAGAAGAGATAGGAAGAAGTTGCCTCTGTCTGGAAGAGCCTCCCTCTTACTTTTGTCTTTCTCTCACATTTCAGTGTTGCATCCTCAGCCTGGTAAACTCTTACTCCTCCCTCAAAGTCCAACCAATGGTCACCTTCTCTGAGACTCCTTCCTGGACTCTCCCAGTAGAACTCCTCTGTCCTTCCTTTAAACTGTCAGGACGCCTTACACATCCCTCCATTATAGCACTTACCACAGTAATAACCTGCTGTTTGTTCACTCACGTAGGGAGGCTTTCCTTCTTGATACCTTTGCCTTCAGCCCCTGCTCAGGGCTCAGGAGCTCAGTGGTGAATTAAAGAGCCAACGGGTAGGTAGTGAACGAATGAGCTGCCCTCTGCCGACTGCTGTCATCCATCCCTACCATTCCAGCCCTTGTATGAGTCTCAGAATTTGTCCAGAATTCCCTGGGGTGCTGGGCCTCTCCCCCTACCACCCAACCTCCCAGCCTCCTCCCACCCAGCCCACCCTCACTACCAGTGCTTCTTTCCAAAGCCCACTGCACCCCCGCAGCTTCCCAGGCTTCCACCATCTGGGCCTTTCTTTCCACTGAGTGAGTGGCTCAGATTGCATCGGAGTCCTCTTGGGACAGCCAGGAGTTGTGTCCTGGGTCCTCCTCTATCTTCTTCCATCTCAGCCTTCGTGAAGGGTGTTCTTCTTTGAGCTCCCCCGCCTCATCCTCCCCAGCTCTCCAAGTACGAGTTAGGCGCTCAGGCTTGTGGTCTTGAACAAAATTCCTGCGGCATGAGTGGGCCATAGAGAGAGGCTGGAAATGGCTGTTTCTACAGGGGTCCGAGTCAGTCCCGTGCTGTCCTGGACGAAGGTTCCACATCTGTGAGATGGGAATTGTGCCGACCCTGCCATCGACCCAAGGTGGCATGAAGATTAAACAAGAAAGTAGATAGATGAGGCTCCTGGGACCCCTAAAGCCAAGGGTTCTCATTCCTCTGGCCTTCTCTCAGAGATGGGATGTTCTTCCACAGAGAGCAGGTGCCTCTGGAAGGAACGCCAGCTAACGTTGATTGAGTGCTTACGAGGGACCAACGCATTGGGCTGAGCCCTCTGTGTGGCTCAGTCCTCAAAACAAGCCCAGGAGGTAAGGGCTCTTTTTATCACTCACAATTTACAGATGAGGAAACCGACAGAGAGTAACTTGACGGAGATCTCACAGACGCATTTCACAGGCTGATTTTGACCACACTCCTACCCTGGCTCTGTGGCCAGACACAGCCACAGGTGGGCAAGGGGCCCTCGGCACCAGCAACACCGTTGCCATCCACTCACTGCCATGGCCGGGTAGCTCATGCTGGCTCCACTGCATGAGCTACC
>NW_007255128.1:437999-459754 GCF_000164805.1 Carlito syrichta | reverse complement strand
GGCAGCGAGTGGATGGCAGCGGTGTTGCCATCCACTTTGCTGCTTGTGAGTCATGTGACCTTGTGAAAATGACTTGACCTATCTGAGCATCTCCTCCAGATTCTGCCCAGAGGGGTAAATAGAGGTGGAATATGTGAAACAGCTAGCCAGATCCGGGCAGGTGCACGGCGCTCAATGTGTGTCCTTACCATTTTTACTTAGAGAACCCGTCGGGGGTGGGGTGAGGGGGGTGGGGAGCGGGCTGGCAGGCTGGTTTTCACAACAGAAGCAACAGAAACCCTTTTCCAGAAATCCCTTGCTGGGGCCTCTCACTGTGGGATGACGGGATGGAGCCATGTCCAGCTTGGAGCAGGGCCTTGGGACATGAATGCTCATGAGACCACCCCCTGGTGTGGCCATTTCCCTCCTAGTGACCCGGAAGTAGTGACACCTGTGTGTGTGCTTTCCAAACGGTGAGAGGTCAGAAGGAGCCCTCACAGCTCCCTGCTCCCAAGGCTGCTCCCTGTGCTTGGGATAGCTTTCATCTCTCCTCTCTCTTCCAAGGCCCGGGGGGCTGGAAGCTGGCCCCAGTCCTTTCTGTGCACACCCATGAGCGACTGGGAAGGGGACCCAAGGAGGCGGAGAGGTGACGGGAAGCGCAGGAGAAATTGAGTGCAGGATCTTGGAAGACAAGGAAGAGAAGGAGGAGAAAGAGGAGGAGCAGGGAGGAGGGGGAAAGGGAGAGTGGCAGATAGAGCCGCAGAGGAGAAGGGAGAGAGCAAGCAGGCAGGGAAGGGGCAGGGGAGGAGGAGGGGAAGGAAGGAGGAGGGACCGGGCTCGGTGGTGGGCAGAGGCTGCCGGGCCTAAAATGAACAGAACAGGCTGGAAATAGAACAGCTGGGCAAGCCCCAAACGCTCTGTTTGGGTGTCTGCTGAGTGAGCACGTGAATGTGCAGAGCAGGGGCAACAATTCGAGGAAGAAATGGATCATTTCACCTCAGAGGCAGGTCAGAAATGGGGCATTCATTCCAGGCCGGCACAGATTAGCCAGGGTTCTTATTCCGGGATGTTTTCTTTATGTAATGATTATTTTTAACAGGCCTGCTTGGTGACTGGATTAGCCTGACGCCACCCCATCCTTGGCAGGTAGAGTGGTTTGGGTTACTTTGAGACTAAGACCACTCTGAGTTTTTATTCTAGCTGTGGATGCTGCTGGCTATGGAAGAAGAGATCTTAATCCATTTTCCAAATGGAGAATTAGGAATTTGAGCTAGGTAATGGACTACCACTTCTCTTATTAGAATAGAGCCAAGCCAGGCATAGTGGCGCGAGCCTGTAGTCCCAGCTACTAGAGAGGCTGAGGCAGGAGGATCACTTGAGCCCAGAAGGCCAAGGCTGCAGTGAGCTATGATCATGTCACTGCACTCCAGCCTGGACAACAGAGCAAGACTGTCTCTTTAAATAAAAGGGGGGGGGCAGGCTCAGTTGCTCAGTCTGTAGTCCCAGCACTTTGGGAGGCTGAGGTGAGTGGATTATCTGAGCCCATGGGTTCGAGACCCGCCCGGACAACTTGGCGAGACCTCATCTCTACAATAAATCAAAACTTAGCTGGGCGTGGTAGCGCGCACCTGTAGTTCTGGCTACTTAGAAGGCTGAGGCGAAAGGATCGCCAGAGCCCAGCAGGTTGAGGTTGAGGTTGAGGCTGTGGTAGCATGCCACTGCCCTCCAGCCTGGGTGACAGAGTGAGACTCCAACTAAAAAAAAAAAAAAAAAAAAAGGCTAGGTGTGGTGGTGGTTCACACCTGTAATTTGCACTTTGGGAGACCAAGGTGGGAGGAGGATCGCTTGAGCCCAGGAGTTCGAGACCAACTTGGGCAACATAGCGAGACCTCATGTATACAAAAAAGTCAGAAAATTAGCTAGATGTGGTGGCATGCACCTGTAGTTGTAGTCCCAGTTACACGGGAGGCTGAGGTGAAAGGCTCGCCTGAACCCAGAGGTTGCAGCTGCAAGTGAGCTGTGATCATGCCACTGCACTCCAGCCTGGACAATGGAAGGAGACTCTGACTCAAAAAAAAAAACCCAAAAAAACAAAACAAAATCCAGTTCTGGAATGGGTCAGGACTGGCGCGAGGGATTCTGTCTCTCTCAGCCCTGCAGAGCTGCACCATGCCTTTTGTTGTCCTCACAGGACACCAGCAGACCTCGTCCTGGGAGGTGCCCAGGTCACCTGAGGCTTTGCCATGGCTGGTTTCTTCTGTGATCACCAGCAGCACCTCCTCTTAACTTTCTCCTCCCCTCCAGTCCACTTTGCTTCTGTCTTCCTCCACTCTCCCAAACACGTTCTCTCTTGTCCCACTTCTGTCCCCCTGGAGACTCCTGGATTCTAAGAGTATTTGCTGGCCGGGCTCGGTGGCTCAGCCTGTAATCCCATGCTTTGGGAGGCCGAGGTGAGTGAATTGCCTGAGCCCGCGGGTTCGAGACCTGCCTGGGCAACTTGGCGAGACCTCATCTCTACAATAAAAATCAAAAAAATTAGCCAGGCGTGGTAGCACGCACCTGTAGATCCAGCTACTTGGAAGGCTAAGGCGGAAGGATCGCTGGAGCCCAGCAGGTCGAGGCTGCGTTGGCCAGAAGCGGCCACTGCACTCCAGTCTGGGTGACTGAGTGAGACTCCAACTGAAAAAAAAAAAAGAGTATTTGCTAACTCTCAGGCCTGCCAACGCCCTAAAACTGCAGCCCAGGTTGGATGCATGTATGGATCAAGAGAGAGGATCAAAAGCTTTCACTGGATTCTCAGAGGCGTTCGTGCCACCCTCACCCCACAGCGTGAAGAGCTGTCATTCCAGAAGTTAGATGCTGGGCCTGCCCAGGTTGTGAAAACTGCTGCCTTGGGAGGCCAAATTTCTCTGCAGTTCTGATCAGCTCTACGTGGGACTGAATGTGGGCAGGCCTTAGGGGGCCTGAGCTCTAGCCTGGCTTCTACCACTGGAAACAAACAAAACAAAACCCAGTTCTGGGATGGGTCAGAACCGGCTTGAGGGACTCTGCCTCTCTTTTGGTGACCTCACAGGACACCAGGAGACCTCACCCTGGGAGGTGCCCAGGCCGCCTGAGGCTCTTGGCTGGCTCCTTCTCTGATCACCAGCAGTACCACCTTTTAGCTTAACTTGGCTAAGCTGCAGTTCCCAGTTGTAAAAAGTCCACCTTCGCAGGCTCTCACAAGGCTCACATGAGGTGCCTCCCGCTTCACTCAGGGACTGACATCTCCTAAAGCTTCGGTTCCTTTCTTCCTCTCTCTCTCTTCTTTTGTGAACCAACCCTAAGGTCCTTTGCACATTGAACAAGTAAACTCCATGAGAGGACCTTTAAGGAAATCTCTAGAGGGGAGAGAAAGAACAAAGGCCACCCCGCTGCCTCCCCATGAGTGGCTGGAGCTGTAGGGGAAGGTCTGACGGAAGATGACAGAGGGAGAGGTGAGTGGACAGAAGGTCTCCACCTAAGTGCTGGCAGCTTAGGTGGCAGGGAGGCAGCCAAACCCATGTGTGATATTTGAAATACAACTGGATACCAGGCTGGATTTTGGCTTTCACCAAATATTTGACATTTTGTGGAGCTCAGCTCTAAACATGGGCCTGGAAGCTCGCAGGTCTGGGTCCACTCCTAAAGTTCCAACTCAGTTCCCTCTGCTGCTCTGGGTTTCAGATGTCCCTTCCCTCCCTGTCATCAGAAGACATTCATACCAGGAACAGTGTGACTCATGCCTGTAATCCCAACACTTCTGGAAGCCAAGGCAGGTTTGCTTGAAGCCAGGAGTTTGAGACCAGCCTAGACAGCAAAGTGAAACCCCATCTCTAGAAAAAAAAAAAAAATAGAAAAATTAGCCAGGTATGGTGGTGCACGCCCGTCGTCTCAGCTACTCAGGAGGCAAGAGGATCACTTGAGCCCAGGAGTTTGAGACTGCAGCGAGCCATGATTGTGCCGCTGCACTGCAGCCTGGGCAACAGTTTCACTTTGTCGCAGAAAAAAAAAGAAAATTGCTTCCCAGCCTTTTGGCTAAGATCAGATGTAGCATCTGTTCTTATCAGTTAAAAAAAAAACAAAAGACATTCAGGTGAAGCCCCAGGCAGTGATCAATGCATGGCAAAAAGTGTTGCAGGTGAGGACAAGTCTTATCTCTAAAGAGATCGGATCTGGCTGGGCACAGTGGCTCCCAGGAGAGAGGACTGCTTGAGCCCAGGGGTTCGACACCAGCGTGGGCAACTTGGTAAGACCTCATCTCTACAATAAATCACAAAAACTAGCCAGGCGTGGTAGCGTGCAACTGTGGTTCCAGAAGGCTGAGTCTGCGGCGTGTGCCACTGCACTCCACCCCAGGTGCCAAAGAGTGTGCCACTGCACTCCACCCCGGGTGACAAAGAGTGACTTAAAAAAAAAAAAACTTAAAAAAAAAAAAAAGAAAGAAAGAGAAAGAGATCAGATCAGAATGTTCCTGATGTTTTATCTCTAAGGAGATTAGATCTGAATTTTCCTGTTTCGACCAACCGGTCCTAATCATGGGGACTATATGACCCCAAGTAGAAATAGGAGCCTGGGGTCCACTGCCTTTCCAGACCGGCTATTAGGAACACGTCAGCCATAAGGAAGCTGATGGAAGACCCTTGGCTCTGCCTCTATGCACATGTGTGCACACGCCACCAAGAGCACCTTTGGCTGCGGTCACCCTGAGACCTCTCCTCCCCACCACCTCCTCCCTTCCCATTAGCCATGGGCACTCTCGGCCTGAAGAAGCTTGTTCTGTGCACCAAAAGTTTCACCAGGTAGAACTAGAAGTAAAACAAGTCATTTTCCTCTTTCTGACATTGATGGGCGGGGATCAGAGAGAATGTTTCAGAGAATGGAGGGGCTCTTGGTTCTTTGGACAACCTGTGCCTCTGAGGGAATGCCCAGAATGTACTCTGGGCTTCTCTGTTGTAAGGGACAGGAAAAACCAAAACCGATTCTTATCTCCATCCAGATGATGAAGATAAGAACAGTCCCAACCCATTTCTTGCCTCTCTCACCCAGGGATTGACTTAATGCCAGGCTAGGACTGTTCTTCCCTCACACTAGCCTGGCCCTGAAGGTTGTCGGAGCACCAACAACTAATCACCAGTCAATAAAACAATCACCAGTTGATAAAAATTGCTGCAGCCTCCCTCCAATCCCAGAAGGAGTCTTGACTCTGTCCTAACCTCAGAAGCCACCTTGCCTCCTACCAATGCTTTCTTCATCCTAGATTTGGACATCACATCTGTCACTTGATGCCCAGAAAATATTTTTAGCTACCAGGCATGACTCAGGCTTCATCCCATTCACAACTGGGGTGAGGAAAGGGTAGGGAGTTGGAGAAGGTTTCTCCAGCCACAGGACTAGCAAGTCCTTGAAGGAGCTTGCTGAAAACACAAGTCTGGTCATGTTCCTCTTTTATTGTTTTGGAGGGGAGGGCGTTAGGATTAGAATTAGAAGGCTGAGATGAGTGGATTGTCTGAGCCCGCGGGTTCGAGGCCCACCTGGGCAGCGAGACCTCATCTCTACAATAAATCAAAAAATCAGCCGGGCGTGGTAGCGCATGGATCTCCGGAGCCCAGCAGGTCGAGGCTGCGGTGGCCGGGAGCGGCCACTGCACTCCAGTCTGGGTGACAGAGTGAGACTCCAACTCAAAAAAAAAAAAAAAAAAAAAAGAATTAGGGTTGGACTAGGTCTAGGTCTAGGTTAAGGGTCAGAGTTAAGTTTAGGGCTAGGGTGAGGGCTAGAGTTATGGCTAGGACTAGGGTTAAGATAAGGGTTAGGGTTAGACTAGGGCAAGCGCTGGATCTAGGACTAGGGCTGAGGTTAGGATAGGGCTAGGGTTCATGCTCCTCCTTTTCTGAAAATCTTCTCAGGTCTTTGCTGTGTAAAGGTGACATGTCTGCATGTGGCTTCCCCATCTGGTCTCAGCCTGCGTTTCAGGCCCCATCATTCCCTGCCCCTTCCCGCCACATGCGTGTATTCTAATCAACACACATAGGAGTGGTTTTTTGGGTCACACTCTTTCCCTTGCTTGGAGTGCACCCCACCCCTTGCTGCTCCTTTTGACCTGCTCATTCTCTGCGAAGTCTGTTTCCCCCCTTGGTCTCTCAGTCACCACCCTCCTGGCTGTTCTACAGTGGAGGGTCAGATGGATCTATTGAAATTACATCACTGAGAGGGAAGTCTGACCCACCCCTTCCCACCAGCAGGATGTTGCACTCTCAGCCGTTGTTGCCCCTTTACAAGAGCATGTGTTGTGCTAAATTTACCCAACTGCTTTGCACAAATCCTTTCAAGCGCCTTAGATTGGACTCACATTCTCTGTATTCCCAACCAATTAGATCAAGGGACCTATGTAGATATAATAGGAAAAAGAAAACAAAATGGAGACAAGACCAGGAGGATGCCTGTATGTTCTTTCAGCATCATACTGAAGCTTTGTCAGGCATGAAGATGATTTTACTTACTTGTGCTATCAACAGATGGTAATGAGCACTTGAAATGTGGCTAGTGCCACATGCCAGAATGACAATATTTGGAGTGTGTTGGGTTAAATAAATTATTAAAATTAACTTCCCCTGTTTGTTTTTACTTTTTAATTGTTTATTTTTTAGAGACAGGGTCTTGTTCCCTGTTTTTCAGGCTGGAGTGCAGTGGCACCATCATAGCTCACTATAACCTTGAGCTCCTGGGCTCAAGCGATCCTTCCACCCCAGCCTCCTGAATAGCCAAGACCACAGAAGCACGCCACTGTGTCCATCTAATTTTTACTAATTTTTTTTTTTTTTTTTTAGAAATGGGGTCTTGCTATGTTGCCCAGGCTGGTCTCAAGCTCCTGGGTTCAAATGATTCTCCTGCCCTGGCCTCCCAAAGCACTGGGTTTACAGGATTAGCCACTAGGTCCAGGCTTGCTGTCACTTTTTAATGTGGCTACTAGAAACATTTAAATTATACTGGGTGCTGAGGCTCACGCCTGTAGTCCCAGCACTTTGAAAGACAGAGTTAAGAGGATTGCCTGAGCCCAGAGATTAGAGATCAGCCTGGGCAACTTGGTGAGACCTCATCTCTATAATAATTCAAAAAACTAGCTGGGCATGGTGGTGTGTGCCTATAGTTCCAGCCACTTGGAAGGCTGAGGCAGAAGTGTCGCCCAAGCCTAGCTGGTAGAGGCTATGGTAGCATGAGTGTGCCACTGCACTCCAGCCTGGATGACACAGTGAGACTCTGATCCAAAAAAAAATAATAATAATGATAAAGTACAGATGAGAGTTACATTCTATATCCATTGGAAAGTGCAGCTCTAGGAGACTATATAATTATTTGGCTTTATTATTTGCTATCATTACTTCAAGGTTCAAACTGTAAATTTACATATTAACTTGTCGATTTTTTTTTCTGGTCTGGTACAGATTCAAATGATCTTTGTCAAATAGTAAAGATAACTTGAGTTGTACTGCCATGTAGGACATTAACCAAATTTGTCTTTAACTTAAAAAAATTATTGGGCCAGGTGTGGTGGCTCAAGTCTGTATTCCCAGCACTTTGGGAGGTCGAGGCGAGAAGATTGCCTGAGCTTAGGGGTTTGAGACCAACCTGGGCATCTTGGTGAGATCTTGTCTCTATGATAAATCAAAAAATAAGCCAAGCATAGAAGCACGCACCTGTAGTTCCAGCTACTTGGAAGGCTGAGGCAGGAAGATCGCCTGAGCCCAGTAGGTTGAGGCTGCGGTGGCCGTGAGCAGTGTGCCACTGCACTCCAGCCTGGGCGACACAGTAAGACTCCAACTCAAGAAAAAGAAATTATTTTGGTGTGTCTTTCCTGTTTTATTTATTTGTTTGTTTATCTTTTAGGCTACCGCAGCCTTGACCTGCTGGGTTCAGGCGATCCTTCTGCCTCAGACTTCCAAGTACCTGGGACTACAGGCACATACCACCATTAAATCCTTTAAATCTCAGTCCCACAAATGCTCTTTGTACCAACTTTATCATCATATTGGTTCCCTTGTTATTAATGAGTCCAATAAAATCTCTGACATGTATTCATTCTAAATCCATATGAGATGCATGTTTTTAATTTTTTGGAAATGATACTTTGACAAAACTCCGTCTCATGTTCAGCTTGAGGACAGGGACTGATTTATTACCATACCTAGTGGTAGTAAGGGCTTGGGAAATGTGTGTTGGATGAATAAAAAACACTCGTTTGGAATTGGGACCTTAAGTCTTTCTTTTATTCTTTTTCTTTTCTTTCTTTCTTTTTTTTTTTGTGAGTTGGGGGTCTAACTCAGCTCACTATAGCCTCAACCTCCTGGGTTCAGGCGATCCTTCCACCTCAGCCTCCCAAGTGGCTGGGACTATAAATGTTCATGTTCACCATCATGCCTGGCTTATTTTTAAAAAATTTTTTTGTAGAGACAAGATTTCACTATGTTGTCCAGGTTCAAGCACTCCTCCCACTTCAGCCTCCCAAAGTGCTGGGATTACAGGCATGGGCCACCATGCCAGGCCTGGGACCCTAAACTGAAACTATCAACCACATTTTGTGGGGGGATCCCTCTCAGCCACATGCCCGGAGAGTGGCAGATATAGGAAAGGCAAGACCCTCTCTTCAGAACCTCAGACTATTTGGGTGGTTTGCCAATTCTTGGGACCTGTAATCGCAAGAGGATGCTGGCCAAAGCAAGTCCCTTCTGTCAGCTCAAGGACAAGGTCCTTCTAGGCTCTCTGGCCCTGCCCCCTCACCCAGGGCACTGCAGAAAGTAGGGGGCTCAGATAGGTTTCTTGTCCCTTCTTGCCCCGTGGCCTGAGTTCTTGCCAACGACAGCACTGTGAAGATTCCGCCAGGCGACGCTGACTGCTTTCCACGTTCAGGCCACAGAGGCACTTCTGTTGTTAGAGGCCAAAAGTTGTGCTGGCCTCAGGAGTTGGGTCATCTGGAGGCCCTGGGAAAATGGCTTTGAGTCCTGCATCCTGGCAGACAATGACAAAAACAGTCTCTTCTCCTTTCCTCTCTTGGCCATCTCGACAATGGGGATGGCTGACAGGCAGGCAACTGAGGGCAGAAGTTGACCGCAGAGGGCAGAAGCATTTCATTTGTGTGCCTGGCACCTGGGGAGCACGTGTCTTGGCACATTGCGGATGCTTGGTGAATGCAAATCCACCTCCGCCTCCTTCTGCCCAGCTCCAGTACCATCGCCAGCTTCCTTTCAACAAGGCTGATACGTAGACTCCTAGGCCTGGACGGAACATTGATTAATCAATCCCTCCTCTGGGAGTCTGGGCAGGATCAGTTGATAATTAGGCATCAACTCAGGGTTGGTGACCTTTCAGAAGTGTCAAAGCGAGTCTGCCCTTGTCTACTTTCCTGAAAAGTTGGTAGAAGCTTTGCCTCTGACAAGGAGAATACAAACATTTTCTTTTTAAATTGTGGTAAAATACACATAACATAAATTTGCTATTTTAACCATTTTTCAGTGTGTAGTTCAGTAATGTTGAGTAATTCACATTGTTGTGCAACCACCATCCATTCCAAAAACCTTTTCATCTTGCCAAACTGAGACTCTGCCCATTAAACAGTAACTCCCCATCCTCAGCTCCCCCAGCCCCTGGCAACCAGCTTTCTACTTTCTGTCTCTATGAATTTGACTAAGTACTCATATAAGTAGAATCATACAGTTTTGAAGTCCCCCCTTGAAGGTGTTATCAGCCAACACTGTTCTTAATTAACAATTAACACCTTAGCAGGAATTAGTTGCTGACAACAAGAATGGGTCATCACTCCCTTCTGTCATGCCAGATGAAACACAGCCTCCCAGATGGTTTCCAGATACAGCCCCTCTTTCCTGAGCCCCTCACCCTCCTCCTCCCACATCACCAGGCCTCCCTCACGAACCTGGTGATGTCTCAGCTCAACCCTCCAAATCCAGCCACACCCCAGCAGCACTCCTCCGTTCTTTCCCAGAGTTCTGGGCCTCCCTCTGGTAGGCCCCCATGAGTTGCCCTATTGCAGCGTATGAAAACTTCCTCCTGGCCACGAGCTCCCCAAAGGCACAGTTCACACCTGTCCCTTCCTGTGATTTGCACTACCAGTGTCTGATGCTCATTAACAGTTTGACCCAATGAATCGATGCAGGAATCACTCAACCAATGACAGGAGAGAAGACAGAACGAAGAAAGGGAAAACCAAGAGTGCCCTGCTCTTCTTCAGCATTTGTGCAAGATCCGAATGTTGAGTTACTTCGAGTAATTTATGTGCTGCACTGGCACTACTGCACAAGTCAACCATTTTGTGGTTGGAAATTCCAAAGAGCGATGGAATTATCCTCTGGGAGAAATCCCCCTGCATGGTTGACCTAAGGAAGGGGAAGGGGTGCTTCCAGTGTGGGCAGCAACCTCAGGGTTGTCCTGAGGAAAACCAAATCCCAAGGGCACGGATTATTTTGAAGACCTTCAGCAGACCATTCCGCCTTTCTTCCTTCCCCTGTCATCCCACCAACATACAGTGGTACTTGCTTTGACGAAGGCACCCAGTGAGGCACCCAAGAAGAAGAAAGACGCCCTCCTGAGGTGCTGTGTACTCATACACAGTCATTCTGCCAAGAAGGAGCCTGTCTCCTAGGAGAGGCTCAGGAACTCTGGGAGAAGGAGGAGGAAAGGAGGGCGGGAGGTCTGGGGGAGATGGTAGCTAAGCAAAACCCATCAGGCAGGGAAGCAGGTGGCTGCTCCAGAAGCCAAGCCCCTGGAAGACCGGGAAGGCCTGGCCTCAGCTAGGCTTCTGCAGGCTCAGCTATCACGCTGGTCTTTGACATCAGGATGAGGGGATGGGACAAAGGCGATGGAGCTTATACCCAGAGGGTGGCAGGGGAGTGCCTGCAGGGTAGGGGGGTCACTGCCATGAACCCCTGCAGGACCTCCATGTGAGGGGCCACGAGGTTACTGCCTACCACTGCCCGCTAGTCTAGCTTGGCTTAGAGACTCTCCATAGGGAACCTCAAGCTTCACAAGCCAAGAACATGACATGTGTAGCAAAAAGAGACAGAACTGGAATCTGCTTAGAGGGTAAGGATTTGGGATTATTTGCCCAAGAGAGAAGGAGGCACTTAAGCGACTTGGTCATTCATGATTCTTTGTGTTGGGCTGACAACATTCACTCAAATGGTCCTCAACCAACCCTATGGGACCAGCAGGTCAGGGACAGCTATCCCATTATGCAGGAATGAAGAAAGCCTTTGCTGGCCACTCGCTTCATCCGGAAAGGAGGCGGGACTGAACCCAGCATTTCTGTCCTTGGTCAGGGCCCTTGCTCATCCATGCTGCCTCTCCTAAGTGCATGTGTCCAGTGGGGATACCACGCGAGGGGAACTTTAAGAGCAAGTCTATGATGGCAAGCTGTCCAGCTGCTCCAAGCAGTTCTTCTGAGGATGGGTCAAAGGAGGCAGCAAGGGTGGGAGCCAGCTGAGTCACCTTGGGTCTGTGCAACCCAGCCATCTCACCCCCACTCTCAGCTGAGGTGCCCAGAACCTGGTGGCCCTGCAGCTGCAGTGTATCTGTGTTCCCAGGCCTTGGCAAGGGCAGCTTGGAGAGCTCAGAGACTTCCTGACTAGGGAAGGATGTCCACATTCTGTGACTCCCAAAATAATTGCACTATAATGAGTTCTTTTTCCTTGCAGTAAAGAAATGAGGTGCCCAACCCATCCCTAGCAGAGCCCTCACCAGATTCCTGCCTTGCCTTAGTTACAGCTGTTACATTGGTCGTTTGGGTTTTCTGGGATGAAAGTCTGCCCTGCAAGCCTGTGGTTGGGGCTGGTTAACTCAACATTTCAAGGGGAGGGTGGGAAGAGGATTAGCTCCATACTGGGCTCTCCCTCCTGGGCACAGATGGAATTCGGCAGGTTGGAGCACCCCGAGATCTGAGAGGGCTTGTGCGTCATGTTGACCTGGTCCAAAAAAGTCACCCGGAGATTCAGCAGGGAAAGACATTGGTTATTAGAACTCATAGAAACTGGGTGCGGTGGCTTATACCTGTAATCCCAGCACTTTGGGAGGCCGAGGCGAGAGGATTGCCTGAGCCCATGAGTTTGAGACCAGCCTGGGCAACATGGCAACACCTCATCTCTACATTGAATCAAAAAATTAGCCTTGTTGGTGGCACGTGCCTATAGTTCTGGCTACTTGGAAGGCTGAAGTGGAAAGATCTCCTGAGCCCAGCAGGTCGAGGCTGCAGTGCCCATGAGTGTGTCACTGAACTCCATCCTGGGCAACAGAGTAAGACTTCGACCCCCCAAAAAAGAAGGCATGGGAGGTACGGATGGTGTCAAGTTGGTAAAGAATCCACACCTTTGGGGCAGTAGAACAAGTACGTTTAAAATCAAAGCAATTAAGCTAATCATTCAAATTCCTATCCAGTGTTTACAATTACATTGATTAAGAGTGGCAACTACATTGCTTTTAGCTTTGCTTGCTCACCTGCATCCCATGACTCCTTACTGGGAATACGAACACCCCTCAGAGACCAGCCTTGGCCAGAGGGAGGTGACAGGAAGAAGCCAGGATAAGGGGAAACAGTCCCTACCTGGACAATACCCCACACTTGGTCATAGGAGAGAGGTCGGATGGCTCAACTCCCACCCTTCCCCTCTGCTCAAGCATCTTCCCAGCGCCCTGCCTCCCTAAAGTGGACCTGCTGCAATATCATTCACTGAGCATCTATGCTGTGCCAAATATTTCACATATTTTATCTTGCTTAATCCTAAAACCACTCTTTGAAGGAGGTATTATCCCCATTCTAAAAATGAGAAATCTGAGGCCCGGGAAGTTAACGTGTCTGGGTCAGGCAGCTACTGAGTGGCAGAACCGTGGCCTGGATCGAGTGTAATCCTTATGACAGTCCCTTCAGATAGGTACTGTCATCCACTTTTCATAGGAGAAGAAATTGGGACTCAGATGGATTCATTACACTTGCCCAAGGCACATGACTGTTGAGTCAGTGACAGACCCCAGATTGGGGCCCAAAGCCTAAGCTATGTTTATAATCGTATCTCCATGCTCGCCGGGCACCTGTCTTCTCTCACCCCATGCTGTGTGAGGCCTCTGTGCCTTTGCTCACTAGGCAGCCTCCACCCTCACGTTCCCCCAGCCCCGTCCTCTCAGGCAACTCTCTGAAGCCCACGTGTCTTCCAGGCCAACTCGCAACAGCTTCCTCCGAAACCTTCCCCGGCACTTGGGGCCATGACGACCCTGTGACTGGTTCTCCCTTTCTCCCCCTCACAATCTCCAGTCATATTTGTTGACCATGAGGGCACTTCACTGTGGTCTGTTTATGTGTCTTCTTGGTGTGTGTGTGTGTGTGTGTGTGTGTGTGTGTGTGTGTGTGTGTGTGTGTGTGTATACACCCTGTTCCTGCCCTCTCTGGTCTTCCCTAAAGAATAACAACCAATCATATGAGATGTCACATTGTTTACAGTCCTGAGAGGTTAACTCTAGATTATACAAGCTTCTTTTTTTTTTTTTTGAGTTGGAGTCTCACTCTGTCACCCAGGCTGGAGTGCAGCGGAACACTCACAGTCACCGCAGCCTTCCAAGTAGCTGGAACTACAGGCATGTGTCACCATGCCCAGCTAATTTTTTGATTTACTGTAGAGATGAGGTCTTGGCAAGTTACCCAGACTGGTCTTGAGCTCGTGGGCTCAGACAATCCTCTCACCTCAGCCTCCCAAAGTGCTGGGATTATAGGCATGAGCCACCGCACCCGGCCTCAAGCTTCTTTTGAAAATTATTTTTATTTAGTTATTTTTGATTTAGGGTCTCACTCTGTTGCCCAGGCTCACCACAGCCTTGACCTCCTGGGCTTAGGCGATCCTTCAGCTACTCATCCTGAGTAGCTGAGACCACATCCGGCCAATTTTTGTATTTTTTGTAGAGACAGAGTCTCATTATGTTGCCCAGCTGGCCTCAAACTCCTGGCCTCAAGTGATCCCCTTGCCTCAGCCTCCCAAAGTGCTGGGATTACGGGGGGGGGTACTGTGCCCAGCCTATATAAACTGCTTAAGGGTGGAGGCCACACTTGTATCTGCCACAACACCGGCAAAGTGCCAACCACAGGTGGGTGTTGAATAAATTCCACACACCTGTATGTGATTGTCAATGCACTTGAATATCCCTTGTCTTGATGGAGCCTCCTGAGAACACTGTGAGGTGGGAGCCCGGGCCCTTGGGGGCTAGTGCTGCAGCCAAGGTGATTAGCTGGTTAGTGGCAGAATAGGAACGGGACCCCAATCTTCTGATCCTGAGTCTAGGGCTGTTTCCTCTGCACAGGCCACAGGTGATCAACTGTTCCTTGGGAGATGTCCCGAACAGCTGACTTTCTCCACTGTTCCTCCATGGAGCCATGAGAAGGATCCTGTTGAAGCCTTGTTGAGGGTGTTATTAGACTGGCTCTGAGGGCTGCTGGCAGAGGGCGGGGGGTGGTAAAAACCTCTCAGGGGAAGCTCTGAATGAGTCCAGCCACCTGGCCAAGCTGAGGTCTTGGTCGAGAGAGGACCCTCCCCCAGTGCCCCTTGAGGGTTCTTGGTTCAACAGGCTCCTACCTCACCTCATGGCCATGTAAGGAGACACTGGTAGAGGGAGGTGATCGGTTACAGATCAAGCTCCAGGTGGACTTGAAAATCATTCCCCTAGCAGAAAGGGAAAGGAAAATCCTCAGAGACTCGCTGCTGCCTCGCATGAAGAAAGACATGGAACAGAAGGGAGCATTATTGTTTGTCCATAGAGTCCCAGGAGGGAACCTCAAGCAGCTCTTCCGGGGATGTGCCTCATCGGGTATATCTGGAGCTGCTTGGCCAGAAAGGGAGACCAGGTTGCTTGGAGTCATTCTCATTCTCGGCCAGACAACCCAAAGGATTTGGGGTGCATCCAGGAGCCCAACCCTTCTCTCTGCTCTAAGCCAACCAGCCAGTCAGTCACAGGATCTGACCCCGTGAGGCTCAGGAGGGCGGGCAGTGTCATCGTGGCACCCTCACATGATCTGGCATGTCACTCGCACCTCAGGTACCTGCACGGCACCTACTGTGTATCCAAGAACAGCCCCAAGAATCCCGGTCATTGTCCACTTTATCTTGTGGCAATCTGCCTTGTGGCAGTGTCTGGGTTGGAGCTGAAGCCTGGGACTGAGAGAGTGACACCTGCTTTTTGAGAGCAGCCCTGGCACAGGCTGCTTGTTCTAAACCCTGTACAGCTTCCTGCTCTGGGAAATGCAGAATTAATTGAATGACATGTGCAGCGATTACGGGAAGAAGGAGAAGGGTGGGGGAGGACTGTCTGGAGATCCTGCCAAAGAGACCAGGAATCAATTCAATCTGTCACTTTATACTGAGCTCCCTGAGCAGGTGTCAGTGGAGCGGTCACTTTGTCCCAAATACAGTACCTCACAGCCTGAGCACGCACTTTGCAGAGCCTCTGGGAGGCCCACGAGAGGGCTGTGGCAGCAACACCATTCCAGTCCATCGCATTCCATTCAGTTCTGTATTAGCTCATCACCTACTATGGACTGGAAATGGTGCCAAGGTTATAAGTAGAATCATCTTCAAGTGGAAGAATCTTACTGCATAGCAGAGAAGATATTCAGGTATATAGAGTGTTTCTGGGCTTGCAGAGATAATCCCGATTTCAAACATTCTGGTGAGAACAGGGAACACATACACTCTTGTGTTCACACTTGTAATGCCAGTGCCTGGCACAGAGCCTGGAATAGAGTAGGTGCTTAATATATGTTTGGTGAAAGAGCAAACAAGTAAAGGCCTCCATCATCTGAGTTGGGCCAGCAGTTTCCCTGGAGCTCTGCAGGGAGTGAGGATCCAGCGGGCTCCCTGCTGGCTGTCTCCCCGAAACCTTGTTCTCTCTGAGGAGATCCTTTCTCGCCTTTCCACCTTCTCTCCAACATCCCCCTCCAGATCCCGGCACTGCAGTTTTGCATTCAACACCCCACTCCGTCCCCAAGCACAAGTTGCCAAAGATAACTAATATTAGCAAGTCAGAGTCAGCACAGATGTACTTTAAGATGCTTAGCAGGGCTGGAGAGCCCTAGACAGAGCCGGGTGTATTTTTAGCTCTTTGGGTATCTGGAAAGGTATTGAGATGCAGTCATTGTCATAGACACCCAGGCAAATCAGTATTCTGCTACTGGCCTCCCCACACCAGGCAGTTTCCATTCAGTGTCTCAAAAGCAAGGGTTGCCATGGAGATTGAGTGCCAGGACAACCGAACTTCCTGTCAGGAAACAACGGCACAGGTAGAGCTCTGGGCCAATGGGAACCCAGGAGAGTCTTGGATGGCCACAGCATCCTCTCCTGAAGACGAGTGTTGGTAGAAGTCCCTGGCATCCACAGAGGGGGTCAGCTGGAGAATGGAGGACACTGTTCCTGAAACTTCATTCATTCCGGGAGGGATTGAGTCTGTTTTTCACTCACACCCGCCAGGAGGCTGGTTTAATTCTCTTCCTGACCCTGCCTTCTCCAACAAGCTTTGGCCACCCAAGAAGCCTGGAAGCTGCCTGGGGAGGAAGGTGGCAGGGCCACTGTGTTGACCAGGCCAGTTCTGGCAAACACCTACAACACAAGGTCTGCATGAGGCTGGGATTGGGGGCCAGGTCGGTCACCCCAGTCCTGGAGCCATTAGGATGTCAGTAGCCCACTCTTCTGAATGGCACTGTCCTTGCCGTCACCCGGGGGGGCAGCCAAGACAGGTGGCACGACCCCCACTTTCCATGTGCATTCAACACTTCCTGTGTACCTGATACACCAGACAACAATGGTGAAAAATGTAAGGCCCCAAGAGGCTAAGTAACTCCCACGGTCCCAGGGCTGGTAAGAGATGGGACCAGGAGAGCGCCCAGCTCTGTCCTGTTCACAGATTCAGAGGAATAAGATCCAAAGGAAGCCCCTGGAGAACACTTAACTCCTCACACTTCACGGAAAAGAAACTGACGCCAGAGAGAGCACGTGACTCGATTACTCGGGGACTTGTAGTGGAGCAGGGCCTGGATTTTTTGCTTGCTCTTCTCATCACCCAAAGCTCTTTCTAAACAATCTGCCCCAAACTTTTATTGGATACCCATTCTGTATCAGGCAGTGGATCAGCTGACAATGACATTCAGTGGTGATTCATGGAGTCCTGACCACAGAGACTTAACAAACTAGCAGTTGAGTCTCTGTCATCAAAGGAGGCCAGAGGCAGGTATTCATTCCAGGGCTGGTGTGGCCCCTCTAACCATACCAGCGTGGGTTTCTTCTAGCTTTCTGCATCACGATCTTTGGCACACAGCTGTAATCCTAAAACACCCACGATAACTGCTGGAGTTCCAGCTATCACATCCACATTTACATAGGAAAAGTGGAAAGAGGAAGGGATAAGAGGGCATGTGAGCCCACCCTGTCTGCCCTCTCCCTCCCTCTGGAGTCTTCCTGCAGTCCAGTGGAAGTTTCACCCATAACCCTTTAATACCAGCCAGCTGCAAGGACGGTTAAGAAGTTTTGTCTGGCTAGGCTCAGTGGCTCAGCCTATAATCCCAGCACTTTGGGAGGCCGAGGCGAGTGGATTGCCTGAGCCTGCTGGTTCGAGACCCGCCCGGGCAACTTGGCAAACCCTCATCTCTACAATAAATAAAAAATTAGCCAGGCATGGTAGCACACATCTGTAGTTCTGGCTTCTTGGAAGGCTGAGGTGGAAGGATCTCCGGAGCCCAGTGGCACTGCTCTTCTGGAGGATGGAACGAGACTCCAACTCAAAAAAAGAAAAAAAAGAAAAAAAGAAGCATTGTCTTTTACCTGGGCACGTTACTGCCCTAAATACACGTGGGCTTGTTAAGACTAGGAGGGTAGCCAGGAGCAGTGGCTCACGCCTGTAATCCCAGCACTTTGGGAGGCGGAGGTGAGAGGATTGCCTGAGTTCAGGGGTTTGAAACCAGCCTGGGCAACTTGGTGAGACCTAGTCTCTACAATTTAAAAAAAAAAAAAATAGCCGGACGTGGTGGTACATGCCTGTAGTTCCAGCTATTTGGAAGGCTGAGGAGGAAGGATCGCCTGAGTTCAGCAGGTCGAGGCTGTGGTGGCTATGAGTGTGCCACTGCACACCAGCCTGGATGACAGAGTGAGACTACAACTCAAAAAAAAAAAATACTGTGAGGGTGATACTGGGAGTAACCAGCAATGTCAGCCATAGATGCTTTGCTGGGTACTGTATGGAGATACTGTCTATATATCTAGACCTAGATCCAGATCTCTCCTAAGGTTTATGAAGAATTTTTGTTTCCTGCTTCTTAAAATTTTTTCTGAGCTTTCTAATTTTCTGCTGAATGTATATATTTATTTGACAGTGAGAGAAAAAAAAAAAACCCATCCATCCTCCTGCAAATCACTCAGATGAATATTAGCCTTGTCCAGAGTCACCTATTGCTGTGCTGCTTTTATGAGGCTGATATAAAAAATGTTAAAGCAGGGTCAGACATGGTGACTCACGCCTGTAATCCCAGCACTTTGGGAGGCCGAGGCAGGAGAATCAAATGAGCCCAGGGGTTCAAGACCAGCCTGGGCAACACAGCGAGATTCTGTCTCTACAAAAAACTTAAAAATTAGCCAGGTGTAGTGGTACATGCCTGTAACCCCACGCTGCTTAGGAGGTCGAGGCCGTCTTGAGCCATGTTCATGCCATTATACTCCAGTCTGGACAACAAGGTGAGCCAACTCAACAAAAATCTTAAAGCAGTGCCTGAACATAGTCAATACCAATTCAATTTAGTCTGACCGATATCTACAGACCATATCACCCTTGGAAGAGGTATGGAGCTGGAGTGGCCAACCCCCCAAGGAGCTGGAGAGAATCTCAGCTTTATGCACAGCCAGTTCTCGACCCTGAGCCTCCCCTGCCCCAGAACCCAGCTCCTCCCATCTGGGGGAACCTCCCACACAAAGTCTCCTCCACTCTGAAACCCAACGCCCTCAGGGGGCTGCTAGGCTGTGTGCCTGTCTGGGCTCACTCTAAATAGTAGAGGTGAAACGGATTTGCCAGTGAAACAGCCTTGGCACGGCCTGTCACAGACGGCTCGGGTTCTTTACGCATCGGAGATATCCTCCTCAAGTACCTGTCAGGTAGGCCAAGGACTTGCAGGTGTCTCTTGTCCCCAAGTAAACCTCAGGATGTCTGGGCTTAGACATCCTGATTCCTGCTATCCCTCATAGTAACAGTTCAGGAGTGAATCGTGGGCCAGCACAGAGTGTAACTGGGGAGTACAGGGAATCCTATCACTCCAGGACTTTCTCCTAATATGGTGCTTGTCCAAGACATGATGAAAAGGTTTTTGGCTAGGTGTGGTGGCTCACGCCTGTAATCCCCGCACTTTGGGAGGCCTAGGTGGGAGGATTACTTGAGCCCAGGAGTTCGAGACCAAACTGTGAGGTCAACACAGTGAGACCTCATCTCTACAAAAAAAAAAAAAATCAAAAAATTAGCCAGACATGGTGTCATGTGCCTTTAGTCTCAGCTATTCAGTAAGCTGAGGTGGGAGGATGGCCTCAGCCCAGGAGGTCAAGGCTGCGGTGAGCTGTGATTTTGCCACTGCACTCCAATCTGGGCAACAAAGTAAGACCCTTGACTCAAAAAAAAAAAAAAAGCAACAATCGGCCTATTCAACTGGAATTGAAGCATAGGTGATTCATTCATGAGATAAACCCAGACATTTCTAGTCATCCTAGAATCTTTTCTTCCCTTCATCTTTACTAAACAGATACCATTTTTATTTAGAACTGTAGTGTGCTCAGTTGAAGACCTGATCTCTCAGACTCATTTGCTGTTGCTCACAAGACTGGATACAAAGTACCTGAATACAAAGGCCCAAGAGAAAAAGACTGCACCGGCCTGACCCTTCCCCATCTTCCTGCCTGTAGAAGGAGCTGTCTGAGGAAGAAGAGCTGTCTTACGTACTTGAAAAGGAATGCCCTGTGCTAGGATGGTGGAACAGGAGGCTAGAAGGATCCCGGGTCCTTCATGGCTTACTTGACAACATCCCTGCACTGCCTTCTTTCTGACTTCTAGTTACATGACAAAAATAAAAGCCCCATTTGGGGAGCCAGTGTAGTTGGGCTTCTGTTACGGGGAGCCAAATGTGCAGTTGCTGCCCAGGCTCTGTCCCCAAGCTCACCTCCTCTGAGGTCAGGCCTGGCCAGGCTGAATTTTCCCAGCAGAACTCCCTGCAGGCCGGGGCATGTGTCTCCGACAGGTTGAGCTCTTGTTGCTTGTTCATCTGGACCTATTGTTTTCTCTCTGGGGGAAAGTGAAGAATAAAACCTCCTGGATTGTTTTTACTCCTCCCAAGAGAGAATATGGCATACAGGAAAATGCTTCTTGGCTGAGAAGGCCCTGAGAATTAAAAATTTGATTCCCCAAATGAGCAATGGGGGCTTTTCCCTCCCTCTTTCAAATCATTGAGTGTGTAACGGTCCCATAGACTGGATCTTGATCCCTTGGGGTTTGTAAGATTTTGAGGCTCTGTAAAGAGGAAGCGATGAACAGATCATCTATCAGATTTTTCTCAACCAACCAACATCTTTTTGAGTGTCTGCTATGTGTCTATATAACCTTTACAAAGTGAACAAATGTCTTCAAAAAATTTCTGCAAAAAATCTGGGTTAGAGAAAATATTGATAATAAAAGCATAAGAAACAACAAGAAAATATCTGGAATGACCCTCTTCCTTCTTTATAAGGTTTTATTACCTGTCTTTATAAGGCAAAAGCAATGACAGTCTAACTGGATCTGAAAAGAAGTTGACAAAAATTCAGCAATTTCCAGATAATTTCCTAAAATATGGTTGACATTTATTATTGTTAATGAAGGTTATTGTTCTAAGAGTTTTTGCTTTGAGATATTAGCTAATAACAACTGAAATCTTCTCAGTTAGTAAGGTATTTAAAAATTTGGCTCACACCTGTAATCGCAGCGCTTAGGGAGGCTGAGGTGGGTGGATTGCTTGAGCTCAGGAGTTTGAGACCAGACTAGGCAATATAGCAAGACCTCATCTCTACAAAAATTTTTCAAAATTATCTGGGTGTGGTAGCGTGCACCTGTAGTCTCAGCTACTTGGGAGGCTGAGGTGGAAGGATCACCTGAGTCCAGAAGGTCGAGGCTGCATTGAGCCATGATTGTGCCACTGCACTTTAGCCCAGGCCACAGAGTGAACTCTGATGCAAAAAATAAAAATAAGAATAAATAAATAAATATTCAGTATCCAGGTCATGAAGATGAAATTTCTCAATTTTTCATTGATGCTTAAAGTCATTACAATGTTTAACGCAGTATTTAACAACATTTATTTAACAACATAACGATAAACATATACAGTATTTAACAACATAATGATAAACATATACAAGAATCTCTTGTTGTTCTTGGTAATTGCAAGACACAAAAGCCACATGCCCTTAGGGAAAAATTTGTTTTTCCTACCATGAAAAATGGCTGAAATAACAAATGAAAACCAATATGGTGATAAAAAATGCATTTTTTTTTTTGTCAGCAGGCATTATTGAAAGATGTATTAAAAAATTACTGGAGGGCAACCCCTTCGGGTCCCCTCCCACTGCGGGAGCTTCTCTGTCCTCTCAATAAATCCTGCTTTCTAACTGGGCTCGGTGGCTCAGCCTGTAATCCCATGCTTTGGGAGGCTGAGGTGAGTGGAT
>NW_007255128.1:437460-437872 GCF_000164805.1 Carlito syrichta | reverse complement strand
AAAAAAAAAAAAAAAAAAAAAAAAAAAAAAATTACTGGAAAATTTAAAAAGAATATTAGGACAAAGTATGCCTTAAAATACAGAGATTTCTAACATCTCAGTTCATGAAATTTGCTAGATTTTGTTGAAATAGTAGAAATATTTGAGCATAAGCTATTTTTGAGTCACTAAAGGAAAGCTGAGTAGGAAAAGAGTAAATGGCTTTCTTAATAAAAATGCTTTAGGGAAAATTATTAACTAGAGTGAAAAGAGGGACTGGTGTGGTTATAAGACAGAACCATGCTAGATATTCCTTCTCTGGGCATCAAGGAAGTTCAAGCCAGATGTGTACAAAATGCTATGTTGCTATTTTTTTTTTCTTTTTCCTTTTTTTTTTTTTGAGTTGGAGTCTCACTCTGTCGCCCAAACTGGA
>NW_007255128.1:436975-437410 GCF_000164805.1 Carlito syrichta | reverse complement strand
ACTTGCCTTCCCAGTCTCCGAACCAGGCAAGTGAAGATAGCAGGGGTTGGAAAAGGCAATGTGATGAGAGTCTCAACTAGATTGTAAATAGCTTGAGGCCAAGGGCAAATTCTGTTCCATTCACTAGTCTATCCCCAGTATATGAGCTGGAGAAGGGACTTCTTTTAGGACCCCTCTAAGCATGGAAATAAGAGAAAATCATGAGTTTTCTTCAAGGGAAATTCCAGACACCAAACTAGCCCTGACAAGAAAGTGAGCAACTTGATAAGCAAGAAGTTCATAGTAGCTTACCACAACAGCCAAGGAAGTTAGATTCATGGGATGTTTGGTTCCCTACAGAATCTAAAGATAACATCTTAACATATGTTCTTGAGTTATTTTTCGGAAACTCGGACCCCCTGGCATGTAGACCTCAGATAAAGGGGAACTGTGAAC
>NW_007255128.1:418520-436925 GCF_000164805.1 Carlito syrichta | reverse complement strand
TCAACCTTTCAAGTAGCCGGAATTACAGGCATGCGCTACCACGCCCAGCTGATTTTTTTATTTATTGTAGAGATGAGTTCTCGCTGCCCAGGCGGGTCTCGAACCCGCGGGCTCAGGCAATCCACTCACCTCAGCCTCCCAAAGGCGCGGGATTACAGGCTGAGCCACCGAGCCTGGCTCTATGTTGCTATTAATGTCATTAATTTTATTTAAAAAATAGCATCTGTAAAATATAATACTGTAGAGTTCTTACAACTTACAATGTGAAGTGACCAGGAAGATTTTTTATTCACAAGAGTTACCAGTTTTCTTGTGGCAAATACTTAAAAGAGTTACCAAAATTAAGGATCAGGTTTTTTTTTTAAATACGAAAAACAAATATTCCATTTAATTTTTATTTTATTAAATTTTTATTTTTTTGAGACAGGGTCTTGTTCTGTTGCCCAGGTTGGAGTGCAGTGGCACAGTTATAGCTTACTGCAGCCTCAACCTCCCAGGTTCAGGTGATCCTCCTGCCTCTTAGCCACTTGAGTAACTGGAACCACAGGCACATACCACCATACCTGGGTAATTTTTTTACTTTTTAGAGACAGCATCTTGCTATATTGCCCAGTTTGGTCTTGAACTCCTGGCCTCAGCAATCCTCCAGTCTCAGCCTCCCCAAATGCTGGAATGACAGGCATGAGCTACCACAACTGGCCTTATATTTAATTTTTATTTTTTTACCCTCTCAGCAGAATCAGACAGAAGTGTTCAGTTTTTATTGCTCTTTTCTGTGGTGACAAATGTCTGTCAGATTTTTTTTTTAAACAAAGCACTCTTGACCTGTGCTTCAAGATAAAGGGGATGCTTTACCATCTTTTAAAAATTTAACTCGAGCTAGGGAAAGAACATTTAAAAACAGATGTTTCCATCATTACACAGTTTTGCCCGAAGCACTACTCTCATGCATATACACTTAAAAAAGAATTGGAAACAAAATTGTCTACCTTATTTTAAAACCATGTAAGTGAGGAGTCACCGTAGCTTTTTATTTCATTTTATTAGAATTATAAAAACATAATTATATCATAAATAACTGTAAAGTTACAAAGATCTTTCGGTTTTCTTAAAATAGACTGGGTACTATAGCAATTATGTGATGCTCGCTGAACGAAGGATGACAATTAAGTTCATGAACTCGCCACTTACGTTGGCAGCACTGTACAAACAACTTGGTAAGATTTCATAACCTTGCTGTCTCAGCGTCTCACAGCTGTGTTCATGTCTACATGTAGTGGTGTCTTGCTGAGTGGCATTCATTATTGTCATTGCATGTTTTTGTGTGCTGTCGTGAGAATGTTGGAGCATGAATTAGAATAATGAACTAACATCAAATTTTTTGTTAAACTTGGCAAGAGTCGCTGGGCTCGGTGGCTCAGCCTGTAATCCCGTGCTCTGGGAGGCTGAGGTGAGTGGATTGCCTGAGCCCGCGGGTTCGAGACCCACCTGGGCAACCTGGCGAGACCTCATTTCTACAATAAATCAAAAATTAGCCGGGTGTGGTAGTGAGCGCCTGTAGTTCCAGCTACTTGGAAGGCTGAGGCGGAAGGATTGCCGGAGTCCAGCAGGTCGAGGTTGCGGTGGCCGGGAGCGGCCACTGCACTCCAGTCTGGGCGACAGAGTGAGACTCCAACTCAAAAAAAATTGGCAAGAGTGGACATATTAGTTTAAGTTTACGGGGATAACTCCATGAGGAAAACAGTAGTGTACAAATGAATTAAACATTTTTCTGAGGAGAAGGAAAATATCACTGATGAAGAAGTTCAGGATGGCCAATCATGAGCAGAACTTACGAAAACATTGCAAACATTTGTCAAATTGTGCATCAAAATTGCCGGCTGACTGTGAGAAGCACAGCAACATCAATAGAGAAACAGGAAAATCTTAACTGAAAATCTTGGCATGAAAAAGGTGTGCACAAAAATGGCCCTGAAGGAGCTCTTGCAACACAACAACGCACCAGCTCATCCAGCACTATCTGTGAGGGAGTCTTTAGCCAGTAATCAAATAACTGTATGAGAACACGTTTCCTACTCACCTGATCTGACCCCCAATGGTTTTTTTCTTTACCCAAAGATAACAGAAGTATTGAAAGGAAGACATTTTGGTGACATTCAGGATTTCAAGGGTAACACAATGACAGCTCTAATGGCCATTCCAGAAAAAGAGTTCCAAAATTGCTTTGATGGGTGGACTAGGCACTGGCATTGGTGCACAGCTTCCCAAGGGACTTCTTCAAGGGTGACCATAGTGATATTCAGCAATGAGGTATGGAGTTCTTTTTCTAGGATGAGTTTGCAAGCTTAATTGTCAGACCTAGCATACTACCTTCGACTGCCAGCTTCTTATCGCAGAGCAGTTTGCCTTCTGATGCAACTGGAAACTCAGTGGTTGTTCTAGCTCTTCATTAGAGAATGAAGAACTCCTCCCTGACTCCCGCACCCTCCTCTGCCTCAATACCTACCTCTCTGGTCTGCAAGTACTGCACTTGTGCAAGTAAGTCAGGCCAGTGGGGACTTTCCGACGCGTGAATCCTACCATGTGGACTCCTGTTTGCATCTCCTCCTTGGGGTCCTGAAGGGAGTAGGATAAGCTCTAGATTCTTTGCAGCACAGCAGTGCTTCTGCCCCACCTTGCCTCTATGGACCCCTCTCTCAGTTCTTCTCCGGGTGTCCTCCCCCTGCCCTCCTTAGTTGAGGCCGAGTTTTGTGACAAGCCCCTGTCCTGCTCCCCTTTCTTTTCTGCATTTCTTCAGCCCTGACTTCCTCCATCTTCCCTGGGCTCTCCCTCCTACAAGCCTCACATGCACAGTCAGGCACTATCGTCATCACATTTCACAACGAGGATGTCCTGTCTCTCCAGCCTGCCAGACCTGTGAACACCAGTCCTCATCAAGACTCTGTAAGAACTGAACACCGCGTGTTCTCACTCATGTGCGGGCCCTGATCATGGATCACATGAACACAAGGGTGGGATTGGCAGATGCTGGACACTATTAGGGGAGGGAAGAGGGAGCATGAGGCAACACACTGGGTACCAGGACCACTATCAGCAGGGAGAGAGGGCCAGCTTGAAGCCCAAACGCCACCTGTATGCAACCTACCTATATAGTAAATCCTCACATGTATTCCACAACTCTAAAATCAAATTTATATATATATATATATATATAATTTAAAAATACGAAGAAAAAAAAAAGACTGTAGTCCTGGCACCTAGAACAGTCCTGTGAACAACAGAGCGTTCTGTGTAAAAGACCTCGTTCAGGAAACTCATTGGTGATAGTGTGACCTCTGGTGTCTGTTTGGTGATGTGTGTCTCTCGTCATTTGCACATTTTCCTATGGTGGAGGAAGTGGCCAAGTGCTGTGGTCCTAGAATTGCTGCCTGTCTGGTGGTGGAGGGGACGTGTGGGGTCAGGAGGGGTGGGATTGCTTAGCCTGTTCTAGGGACAGTCAGTTATCCTGAGCCCAGGGAACTGAGGGCTGTATACTGGCTCATCCTCTGGGTAAGAGTTAGGCTAATGACAGCTGTTCTGGGCCAAAATACATTTAGCGATATCCTGAGAGATTTTGATGCATGAGGCATGCCTTAAAAATACATGAGAATTTAAGGGTTTTTTTTCCACACCTGCCAGTGAAACATGTCCACACATCTAGGCTAATATTAGTCCTGTTTATTTTCTACGGCTGAGATTTCCTTGGCCGTCTAAGATTGCTGCTGGAGATAGAATGACTGATATATACTTTGGCATCCTTCATCTAGAAAGGATTATCAAGGTTAAATAGGAGCATGTCTGGGCAACACAGACAAACAGACGCCCAGAAATACGTAGGCTACTCCAAACAGGGTCATCATCTGACCCACAGTTGTTTCTGGGGTTCAAGGTGGCCCTTATGTAAAGGACTCGATGTTAGAAGAAGACATTTCTTTTTATTTTCTTTTCTTTTTTGTGTTGGAGTCTCCCTCTGTTGCCCAGGCTGGAGTGCAGTGGCATGCTCACGGCCATCCCAGCGACAACCTGCTAGACTCCGGCGATCCTTCCACCTCAGCCTTCCAAGTAGCTGGGGCTACAGGAACGCACCACCATGTCTGGCTAATTTTTAAAAATTATTTATTGTAGAGATGAGGTCTCACCTAGTTGCCCAGGTTGGTTTCGAACCCCTGAACTCAGGCAGTCCTCTCACCTCCGCCTCCCAAAGGCTTGAATTACAGGCTTGAGCCACCACGTCTGGCTGAATAAGACGTTTCATGTGGGGGACTGATAGGTTCAAAAACCCAAGTTTCTACAGAGAATAAGAAACAAGCTGAGTGCAGTGGCTCATGCCTATAATCCCAACACCTTGGGAGGCCAAAGTAGGAGGATTACTTGAGCCCAGGAGTTCAAGACCAGCCTGGACAACATAGTGAGACCTCATCTCTACAAAAAAAAAAAAAAAAAAATTAGCCTGGCATGGTGGCACACGCCTGTGATCCCAGCTACTCAGGAGGCTGAAGTGGAAGGATCAACTGAGCCCAGGAGGTTGAGGCTGTGGTGAACCACGACCATGCCACTGCACTCCAGCCTGGATGACAGAGTGAGACCCCCCCAACACAAAAAGAAAAAGAAAAAGAAAAAGAAAGGAAACAGCTCTTCCAACAGAGAAGAATTTGGGGAATAAATGTAGACCTGTAGGGCAACGGCCTCCCTCTCTAAAACAAAACCCAATTCTTCCAAGTTTTGAGTGAAGAGGGGATCGGAATGGGGTTCTTCATTTGAGGAAAAGTCCTTCATAAGCATCTCTTTACCTCTGAGTTTTGTCTCCCCTCTGGGCACAAAGCTTCCTCATCCTCCCTGATCAAATGGAAAGGGGGTGGGAGCAGTGAGTGAGTCTCTTTCCCATGTTGCCCTCGGTGCAACTGAGGTAGACTGGAATGCCAAAGGCATTTTACACACAGAAAGAAGAAGGAAAGAAAATAAAGTACAAAAATCGGTTGCAATCAAAACATCATCTATTGATGCTGCACACATTCTGGGTGTCTCCAGAAAAATCGCTCCTTTACAGTGTTTAGACTCTTCCTAGGCTAGAGGCCTTGGAAAAGCAGGTTTGCAAGTGCCAGATGAATGAAAGGCAGAACTCTCAGGCTTCTTAAGTCTCCAGCAGCAGAAATAAAATATTCCCCACCCAAAGAATGCCCCTAGCAGCTGGATCCTAGGCTGCTGGCAGATAGCTATAGCCAGAGTCTAGGGAAACGTTTAGAGCGGACTGTCCGAGAGGTCATCCCGGACCCTGTCCCCAGGCAACACTGGAGAACTCAGCACTCTTCTTTGGCCTACTTGAATTTCTTGGAATGCAGCAGTACTTATGTCAAAGTGTGAACCCTCTCTAGTTTGGAGAGAGAGGCCAAGCCATCGCCATCTTCCATTTTAGCACCAGGGGTCTGTTCTGGGATCCCGAAGAGGAACTCAGAGCCAGGAGAGAGAAGCTTGGAGGCGTGTAGAACAGGGTAGGTCCTGACAGCACTAGACCTTCTCCTGAAGACACAGAGAGACCAGGCCCGTGGTGCAGGGGTATCAGCTAGAGACAGAATAGGACAGGTTACTGAGGTCGTGAAGACAGAAGAGGTACCGATGCGTTTACTAAATGCAGCCTCTTCTGCTTGAGTACGGTTTACTCAACCTCCTAACAACCCTGCGGAATAAGGGGAGAAATACAGGCAGGAAAGCAAGTTAAGTGGCCTAACAGGGATGCAAACACAGGCTTTGTGTGATCAGATCCCAGCACTATGCACGGGCAGAGAATCTCAAAACCACACCTGGAGGGCTGAGTGAGGAGGGAGGGGCTGGAGCCCAGAAGAACCTGGTCCCACAAATAAGCTCAGCCCGAGGATATCACTTTCCTCATGAGGAGCAGCAAGAATCTCTGCAGGGTTTTTGAAACTCTAGAAACAGTCATGCATTGTTGGCAACCTTCACTGGGAGTTAGGAACAGCCAGGCTTGCTCGAAGCACTTTCCGCACTTTCCGTGGGGTAACTCGTTTAGTCTCCCAGGCAACCATTGGAAGTAGGTACTGTTACTATTCCCATTTTGCAAATAGGAATGGTTAAACAACTAGCCCGAGGGCACAGAACCCATACCTGGCAGGGCTGGGATTTGAACCCCAGGATCTAGCTCCAGTCTTCTTGCTGCCATTGTTGGCCAAGATTGGCCCCTCAATTAACATTCGCTCTTGGGGAGGGGCCCCATTTCTTCTCCTTAAGTGACTGACATTTTCTCCCCCAGGGACCGCAAAACGAAGGGAGACTTGCAGTCACGTGTTTCTGGGCCTGAGGTCCCCGGGCCTTATGTGCCCTTGTCATGGGTACGCGTGCTCCTTCTGAGGTCCCCTTGCCGTCGCCTGTCTAGCTCTCCTGGGGCACCCCACTTTCTCACTCTGGCTCCCCCAACAGGCTGAGCAAACACCATCTTTCAAACTGCAGACTTCATTCAGCTAGCCGCGGCCTGGCCTCTGCGGGCAGAGCCTTGGGGAAGCGCTGCTTTTCATCACTTGCTTGGCTGCAGATGGCTCAGGCACCTGTGTAGGGTGGACTTTGTTGGAGAGAAGGGCACTGGCTTTCTGGGAGCCAAGGGGGAAACTAGGAGGGGTTGGAACCCGGAAGGGCGGCTGCCGGACTCAACATCAGTCTCTCAAGCTGCACAGGGCCAATGTCTCCACTTCGTTCTGATGCAGAAGAATGTTGTGTTTGCTTGTTTGCTATTTATACTGCAGTTGCTGTCTAGGGGTTTTCTCCGAAGCAAAGTGGTAAGCTCCAAGGCATGTAAGTACATTTCTGGCTCAGTGCTGTGCGGTGCACACACCGATTCAGCTGATAGAGACTCGTCCTTATTCACACGCTGCCTCCATGTCCTTCCTGAATCTGTATATTCCAGATACCACCACTGCCCCCATGTCTCTACCCACCCCCCATATGAACACACTCCTAAATCTGGCTCCTGTCTTCCTCCTTAGCTGGAAAAACTTCATTCAGCCTCTCTTAGGATTAGACCATACCCTCAGCCGCCATCTTATTTTGTTCCTTTTAGCAGGATGTAGCCCCCTAAATTCAGTCACCATTTTTAATCCCCTCACCCCACTTCCTGTATACCTCGCTCCCAGGAAAGAACCCACTTTCTGAGAATGCAAATTCCCCCAATGTCTTTCTATAGGCTAGTATCTAAATTACACAGTATTTTGTTTGTTTGTTTGTTTCTGAGTTGAGTCTCAGTCTGTTGCCAGGCTAGAGTGCCGTGGCTCAATCACGGCTCACTGCAACTTCAAACTCCTAGGCTCAGGCGATCTTTCTACCTAAGCCTCCCGAGTAGTTGGGACTATAGGCAGGAGCCACCACACCCTGTATTTTGTTTTTTCAGGCAGGTTTATTAAGGTGTAATTTACACAGAGTAAAAATACAGCCTAAGATTTTTGACGGACACATGCGGTTGTGTAACCACCACTACAATCACAATACAGAACAGTTCTGTCACCTCACAAGATTCACTCATATACCTTTAAAGTCAATAACTTTCCTCATCCCCAGCCTCTCACAACCACCAGTCTAATCTGTGTTGGTTTTATTTTCCCCCCTCTGGTTTTGCTTTTTCCAGAATGTTACATAAATGGAATCTGGAGCCTGGCTTCTTTTACTCAGAGTAAGCCTTTGAGGATTTGTCCCTATTGTGGCATGGATCAGCAGTCCACTCCTTTTCAATGCTGAGGAGTATTCCAAAGTACGATATGCCACCGTTTGATTATCAGCTCACCAGTTGAAGGACATCTGAGTTATTTCCAGCTTCTGGCAACTATGAATAAAGCAGCTCTACACATCCAGGTCAAGGGTTTTTTGTTTTGTTTTCTTTTGTTTTGTTTTGAATCGGAGTCTCACTCTGTCACCCAGGCTGGAGTGCAGTGGCATGTTCACGGTCACTGCAGCCTCGACCTGCTGGGCTCAGGTGATCCTTCTGCCTCAGCCTTCCAAGTAGGTGGAACTACAGGCATGTACCATCATTCCCGGGTAATTTTTCTTGATTAATTGTAGAGATGAGGTCTCGCCCAATTGCCCAGGCTGGTCTCTAACCCATGAACTCAGGTAATCCTCTCACCTCAGCCTCCCAAAGTGCTGGGGCTATAGGCATGAGCCACCATGCCCAGCCTGGGGTCGAGGGTTTTATGTGGACATATGTTTTCTTTTCTCCTAGGTAAATACCTAGTCATGGGATTTCTGAGTTGTAAGGTAAGTATAAATTGAACTTTTGAGAAACTGCCAAACTGTTTTCCAAAGTGGCTGCCTTATTTTTGCATTCCTACCAGCAATGTAAGAGACATCCAATTATACCACACCCTTATCAGTACCAGGTATTGCCAGTTTCTCCATTCCAACCTTCCTGCATTCTTTTTTGTTGTTGTTTTGTTTGTTTGTTGTTGTTGTTGTTTTGATTTGGAGTCTCACTGTCTCCCAGGCTGGAGCGCCGTGGCATGCTCACAGTCACCCCAGCGTCAACCTGCTTCTACCTCAGCCTTCCAAGTAGGTGGAACTACAGGCATGCACTACCACACCCAGCTAATTTTATTTTGATTTCATTGTAGAGACGAGGTCTCGCCAAGTTGCCCAGGCAGGTCTCGAACCTGCGGGCTCAGGCAATCCACTCACCTTGGCCTCCCAAAGTGCTTCGATTACAGGCTGAGCCACCAAGCCCGGTTTCCCTCATTCTAAAGATGCACTACGTGGTACTTTCATGATCTCTGTGTTTCTTTCCCTCATGTGGCAACCCTAGAGGCAGGAGATAGGTTGTTTATTTCTATATGGCCTGCACAGAATACAAAGCTTTCTAGGTTGCCTGGAAGTTTCCAGAGGAGGGAGCTACTGATGCTCCATCCTTCTCTCCTGAAAAAGCCTTGGGACTCAACCAACTTCCCTCAGTCATGAGCAGTTCTGTCCTTAGCTCTTTTGGAAGTCAAGCCATCCTTGAATTCCCCACTCTGGGTCTCTTCTCGTTGGGTACAGCCTGCTGCATTGGCCTTATTCCTTCAGGAATAAACAGAATGTACGGAGGGCCTTCCCCTCCATGCCAGGTAGGGAGCTGCAGACAGGACAGGCTGCTGGAGGGACCTACAGAGGGTGCGATAAAGAGAGGGAACTTTGGCTGGGCTTGGTGGCTCAGCCTGTAATCCCAGCACTTTGGGAGGCTGAGACAAGTGGATTGCTTGAGCCCGCAGGTTTGAGACCCACCCGGGCAACCTGGTGAGACCTCGTCTCTACAATAAATAAGCCGGGAGCGTGCCACTGCACTCCAGTCTGGGCAACAGAGTGAGACTCTAACTCAAAAAAAAAAAAAAAAGAGAGAGGGAACTTACCTGAGCCCGTAGGTTTGAGACCAACCCGGGCAACTTGGCAAGACCATGTCTCTACAATAAATAAAAAATTAGCCAGGTGTGGTAGCGCATGCCTGTAGTTCCAGCTACTTGGAAGACTGAGGCAGAAGGATCACCAGCGCCCAGCAGGTTGATGCTGGGGTAATCATGAGTATGCCACTGCACTCCAGCCTGGGCGACGAAGTGAGACTCCAACTCAAAAAAAAAAAAAAAGAGAGGAAACTGTTGGGAAGAGCAACTGCTTCTGCCTGGAAGATTCAAACCAAAGCTAAGGAGCTGGATGAGGATGTACTGATAAACTCAGGGTGGATATTATGACCCTGTCCACACATTCGCTTTGAGTCCTGCAAGTTGTCCCTACAGTGTGGTTACCAGACTTCGCGAGGGAGAGAAGCCGCTGATTGGAGGGTGTGAGCCCAAGCCAGGAGGCTGAGCCAATGAACTCCAAGAAACAGCTGCAAGGAGGCTCAGTGTGAGGAACATAGGCAGAAGCTCCAGGTGCTGGGGAAAAAAGGTTGCAAGGTAGAAGGAACTGCCTGCCGGAATGGGCTTCATCTTCTGACCCAACCATACCGCAACAGAGGCCAACAGACAATCAAGGCCTGACCACAGGATGCCTGGCTAGACTCTCATCCACAGTGCATCTTTTACCCCTTGCTGACTGGCTCTGTGGTGGTCTCCATTCAGAGTTGCACATTCTAGGACAACGGAAGAGTCTATTGATGTGGAAGGTCAGCCCGTCAGTAGATTTAGACACTGCAGGGCTGGATGGGACTCTTCTGAAAGATCTTTTTCTTTTTTGTGAGGTTGGGGGAAAATGGAGAGACCTGGAGGACTCTCCAGAGTCAAGGACATTCAGTTCCCCTGGACTTGCAAGGGCCAGAGGCCACTCAGACCCAGGAGAAACTGAGCAAAGAGAAAAGAGAAGTTAAACCTTCAGAGGTAGGAACTTGTGAGTTCAGGGCATATTTCCCCTGAGGCAAGGACAGCTGAGCACCTACAGTGTGTCTGGAACGGTTAGAGATGGTCAAGAAGAAAAGAGCTGAAGAAACCATCGACTCCAAATTCCCTCTTTCTCAGTCAACAAACATGAGGTCTAGGACTGGGAAGGAACTTGCCCGTGGTCACACAGCTAGGGAGTTATAGAACTAAAACTGGAACCCAGGTCTCTGGACTCTTGGGTGGTTTGAATCTAGAATTCTGGCAGCTCTTCAGGAAAGTCTAGTCTGAAAAAATTCTCTTGAAGAGCAAAAAGTTAAAAATGGGAAGCAAGGCTCAGAAACAAATTTGAACCCAGATCTGTTTGGATTGGTTCATTCTACTTTTTTTTTTTTCTTTTCTGATTTGGAGTCTCACTCTGTTGCCTAGGCTGGAGTGTGGTGGCATACTCATGGCCACCACAGTCTTGACCTGCTGGGCTCAGGCGATCCTTCCGCCTCAGCCTTCCAAGCAGCAGAAACTACAGGTGTATGCCGCCACACCTGGCTAAGTTTTTTGATTTATTGTAGAGATAGGTCTCATCAAGTTGCCCAGGCTGGTCTCAAACCCTTGGACTTAGGCAATCCTTTTGCCCTGGCCTCCCAAAGTGCTGGGATTACAGCCGTGAATCACCATGCCCAACTTGGATTGCTCCATTCTTATCCAAAATACCTGCTCTTGTGTAGACTCTGGCTACAGGGGTTTACACTTGGCTACAGGGCCAGCAGACAACTTTCTCCTTCCTTAAAGAGCCATTCCAACAAAAAGCGGGCGAGCAGCTCCTGGAAACATTTAGGCCTGGTTTTGCTAGGAAGCAGACAATTATGTAGGGCTGTTTCCGGTGTAGGGTATAGCAGAAGGGGGTCAGAGTGTGAGGCTGTCGGGGGAGACTGTTCCCACCACGTTTCAGGAAACTTCCCTCTTGCAGCCAGCTGGTGGAAAATGAGTAGGCTCTGTGCACTCATGAAAGGCTAGGCGCAACCTGAAGCTTATGCCACACACCCATGATTATCCTACATTCTTCTACCTTCTCAGCACCATGACAAAAAGGTCCTCCCTTCCTGCCACAATTTTCCCTAAAGTCGTGAGCCTTTAATAACCTCAAAACTGATCTAATATAGCAAATTTTTCCTGGTATTTCTGGCCCACTCTCCTACTCTGTCTCTCTCTGGGAACTGTCTTGGTCTATAAGCCTCACTGAAGCGACAGGCTCAGCTGCCATATTTGTTTCATGTGATCACTCAGCTACAGCTGATTAGACCAGAATCAGCCTTGTCTCCTTGTTAAACAATCTATTGGCTGGCCAGCAACCAATGAGACTCACCCTCTCAAGAATTTAAATATGTGCTACAGAGCCAGAACTCAGTCAGATCTCAAAGGCTATTGAGAGTTGAGAACTTCACGCCTCAGTCAGAACTGTGACTAGAAGGAAATGATCATGAGGCAGAGAAACTTCTCGAGTGAGCAGAAGAGAGGAAACTAGCCCACGCATATCAACAGAGACACCATGGAGACTCCAGAGAATCAAAGAGAAGGACTATAGGTCATGTCAAAGATGGCTTACATGTCTGTGAAACCAGAAGCTCTTATGATCAAAGACTGAAGTTCTTCACAGGATGCCATAGTCACCCAATAGTGCTGTTTTCCTAAGGTGATATAAGACTTAACGACTCATAATCCTGGTAGTTCATTTGTAAGAATTCATGGTTGGAGATGTGGGAAAGTGAATAGATGTCTCAAAGTTTAAAAAGAGGGAAGGAGGAGGAGAAGGGTGGGAGGAAAAAAGAGGAAAGGAGGGGGAGGGAGGAGGGAGGGAGGAAGATGGGAAGAGGAGGGAGAGGGGAGCGAGAGGGAGAGGAAGCGAGAGAAATTGCCAAGGAGGGAGAAAGAAGGGAGGGGAGAAGGCAGAGAGAAAGATGGGAGGGGGAGAGGGAAGGGAAGGGAGAGAGAGGCTCTACCTCAAGCACTAACAGTTCAAATTTCCCAGATTCAATTTCCAAGAGAAGACTGGGCTTCACTTTCTTTCCATGAGCTACCCTGGAACCTTACAATGACTACCTCCTTTATTTTGGTTTGGATGAGTGCTTTTGCATTCAATAAATCCATTGCATTCAATAAGCCCATCCTAAAATGCCTTTATCTTCATGTAATCTGATTTCCTTGCATTATAAAAATGATCACTCCCAAATCTCCAAAGGATGGCCCAGGAGTTGGTCATGGTGTCTGTCTAAGTCTCCACAGTTCCCATGACAATTGGCTTTGGCAGAATGAAAGACTATTAAGAAGCTGAGCAAAGAGAGGAAGGAAGAAAGCTTCACCTCTGTAACTGCATATGAAGTTTCCTGGAGAAAATGAGCTCGGGAGCCAAAAGAGGGCATCTCGTTAGAGCTACAAAGTGTCTTTCATTGACTTTGTTTGGTCCCTAGAGAGGACGGGCTCTGTGGCTCGTCAACCGGTTTCTTCAGTCATTGCATAAACATTTGTTGTGCACAGATATGGGCCTAAACCTGGACTCGGTGCCGAGGAAACATACATAAGACACAGTTACTTGTCATGGTTTTGTGAAGAGGACAAGCACTTGAGCATTTTGTTGGTACCGCAACTAAAACATTATAATGTTCTACCTTCCATGAGTGTTATTTACCTCTGTGGAGGTCTCTTCCATGAGATGAAAAGCCCAGAAAGAACAGGGACCCTGTTATCATCTCTCCTTTGCTCCACGGAGATGAGTGCCAACCCTGGCACTCAGAAGATGACCGGAGAATTGATCAGAAGGTTTGGGCTGTGGCTTTGAACTGTGTTGCTTCTTCATTTCACTGATGGTGCCCCCGGGCCCCGATCAGAAAATCATGGACATATATGTGCTCCTGGCCACAGGGGGAGGCCAGGGAGGGTTGAGAAATGTGGGGGAAGATTTCAAAGCACAAGCACCCTGTGTGTGGGTGAGCAGTGTCTGTAGGGAGTTGCCCTGGGACTTACAGATAAAGCCACTCACCTGGGAGTAGAGCAGGAGGCAAATCCAGTTGTTTGAAAGCTGGCTGGATGCTCTGAGTTTTTTGAGTGAGTCACCCGTACTTGAACGTCTGCATTGGTTGTGGAGAGGAACTGAGACACCCCCAGGACCAACCCAGGAATACAGGATGCTTCCCTAGGTCTGAAATGTCATTCGGAACTCAATGTACTCTGTGACCTTTATACATGAAGAATGGGTTAGTAGAAATGGGGTGGTTTTTATGGTGTCCAGGTAAACAGGATACCTGGGACAACAACAGAGAATGTCTCTAGTTTTGTCAGAAGGAGATGGAGCCCTGGCCAGACTTCACGAGTACCTGGACTCTTGGCAGGGACTTTTCTGGAGTGAAGATGTAGGTACCTAGATCCCGTGGTACAATATATTGACCATTAAAAGCATAAACCCGACCAGGTGCGGTGGCTCACGCCTATAATCCCAGCACTTTGGAAGGCCGAGGTGAGAGGATTGCCTGAGCCCATGGGTTCGAGACCAACCTGGGCAATTTGGTGAGACCTCATCTCTACAATAAATCAAAAAATTAGCTGGGCATGGTGGCACATGCCTGCAGTTCCAGCTCCTTGGAAGGCTGAGGCAGAAGGATCACATGAGCCCAGCAGGTCAAGGCTGCAGTGGCCATTGTGTACCACTGCCCTCCGGCCTGGGCGACAGAGTGAGACTCCACCTCAAAAAAAAAAAAGCATAACCCAAGTTCTTGCACCCCACATGCTGCCTCAGTACCATCCCGTCGGCTCCAGATTCCAGGCTGTTTGAGTTCTGTTTCTCGAGACAATTCTGATTTACCATCAATCTCTGAGGAGACTAGTTGGCATGTGTTAGTCCTATAGCGCATCTAAATGCAAGAGCGTCTTCCTTCAGGCAGAGAGAGCAGGACATTTTGTATTCAGCACATCCTAGAAACAAGTATCCTAACAGCCCCAACAGCTTAGTGTCTCATGCAGGAATGGCACATCATGTCACCAAGCCAAAAACCAACTAAAGACTGACAGACACGGACCTTCTGGGGGGAAAACTGCAAAGATGAGTAGATAACAGACAGCTCTCCCCAAGCATTCTCAACAGTGCTGAGACCTGGTCATACGGATTTGCCAATAAGGCCCACACATTTTTAATTATTAGAGGCTCGAAGTTTTCCTGATCTGCAAAGGACCTGTAAACTGTCCTTTTCCTCTGAAGCCTCTGCTTCCAGAGTTACCTACCACCACACATCCTGCCGAAATCTAAATTTAGCCATCTCCTTTTACTGTTTCAGTAATCACAGGGACTTGGGCTTACTTGATAGGGTGATATTATAAGTGAAGTCAAGAAAGAACACACATCATTACAAATGTTCAGGGCCGGCAAAATGCCTTTGAAATTGCTTGCTTTTTAGCTGGAAATGTGAAAGTGCATAGCAGGGACACATCTTGATGCCTGCATTAGAAAGATAATAGAAATGTAATGCTCTCTAGCCACCACCCCCCCACCCCCCCACCCCCTGGCCCCATGCCACTTTTAATAACATGGGCAACTCTGGGCTCTAACGGATTAACACTGGGATGTTCTTCTCTTTAAGAAAATAAGCGTTATTGGTGATTGGACAGCGTCCCCCCATCTTTCTTGCCCTTATATGTCCTGGAGCTAGCTCATCTGCTCTCCAACTTTGGGGGGTCATCCCCTCCAGAAGACACTTAGGCCTTTTATCTCCTGTCAATACCAAGACCTATAAAGTCTGACATCCAAGTCAGCGGCACTGCCTTGGGAGCTGGAAGTGACAGTGCTGCCATCACCAAAGCCTGGTACATTTTGTTCTGAGCCAGATTCCAGGAAGGTCTGGGCAGGAAGTGACACTGTGAAAAGCCCCAGACTCAGCACCCCCAGGAAAGGAGACAGGAGCAGAATCCTCCTCTAATTAAATGTAGGCTAACCCTAAAAGGTTTGACATAGCTGTGCTGTCTGTCGGTTGTATGATAGCACTACATGCAGATTTATAAAGCTTGTTCTTTGTGTGTGGCATGTTACTGAAGAATGATTCAGGGAGGGTCACCAAAGGACATTCCAAATGTCCCTTGGGCAGGTCACCTTTTTGGACCTCAGTTTCTTTGTTCCATAGATTGAGATGAAGTGAGTCGGTGGTTTTCAACCAGGGATGACTTTGCTCCCTAGGGGACATTTGGCGGCATTTGGAAATATTTTTGTGGTGGCAATGTGAGGGCATTTACATTATTGCTCTCATCAGCCAACAATACAGACTTCGAGCACCAACAACAAAGTATTCGGCTCAAATGTCAATTGTGCCAAGGTTCCTTTAAGCTGTAAGAATATCTGCCCTTTTGACAAAATCAGCTGTCAGGTACAATGTGCACAAGTGGGGGTGGTGGGCACACTTAAAGCCCAGACTTCTTCACCACTCTACAATGCATCCATGCAACCAAAAACTATTTGTACCCCTAAATTTAAAATAAAGACCGGGCACGGTGGCTCATGCCTGTGATCCCAGCATCTTGAGAGGCTGAGGTAGGAGGATTGCTTGAGTCCAGGAATTTGAAACCAGCCTAGGCAACATAGCAAGACCTCATCTCTACAAAAATAAAAATAATAAAACAATCAGATGTGGTGTCGAATGCCTGTAGTCTCAGCTACTTGGGAGGCTGAGGAAGGAGGATCGCCTAAGCCCAGGAGGTCGAGGCTATGATGAGCTATGATTGTGCCACTGCACTTCAGTCTGGGCAAAAGAATGAGACCCTGACTCAATAAGTAAATAAATAAAAATTTAAAAAACAATGTGGCGATATATATATGTATATATATATTATATATATATGTATATATATATATATAACATCTGCCCTTTTGCATGAATATTAAAAACCCACATGAGCATGTATAATTGGGATCCCCGAGTTTTGCTGGGAAGGCCCAAGTCACTTGTTTTAGATACCAGGAGGGTGCCTTGCTTCTGTGCCTATGTCCTGAGCTCACCTTGTAGGCCAAGCAGGCCCAGGGCCACCTGATGTCATCTTATCTGTCACCCCCAGGGTCAGCAGAACATCTCTCATCAAGGAAGGCATTCTCAGTTAGAGAAGCTTGATGGGATTGGGGACAGAGTCCACAGAGGCATCACTCCATCAGTCGGCTGGGTTATCACTTGTCACCGGGCTAGTCTCACTGCAGGTTTCTCTCATTATCTGGTGAACTCTGGTCCTGTCAGTCAGCGTGCTTGTCACAGGCCCAGCTGCAATCTTCCTTCACTGTCTTATATCTATTTCTTTCCTCCTTTGGGATTTAGGTCCGTCAATTCTAAAGACTCACCTTCCCTAGAGATGGGGATTCAAGCTCTTCACCACCACCACAGCCACACCACCACCCCAGGCTTGGATTCATAGTCCTAAACAGGACTTCCAGATTCAATCTATGGACCTTTTGTTTTTTTCAGGATTTGGAATGCAAGGAAAGTCCCAACATGCTCTGTGAAACATCTGTATCGTGTCTCTTTCCTGAACCCATGGCAGACATCACTAATCAATCATAAAGCTTTTTCCCATCAAGCTGGAGCATGGCTAAACATACCCTCCACATAGCCACTTCCAGCTGATCAGAGTTGGCATTCTAATTTTAACCAACTTGCCTTCCCAGTCTCCGAACCAGGCAAGTGAAGATAGCAGGGGTTGGAAAAGGCAATGTGATGAGAGTCTCAACTAGATTGTAAATAGCTTGAGGCCAAGGGCAAATTCTGTTCCATTCACTAGTCTATCCCCAGTATATGAGCTGGAGAAGGGACTTCTTTTAGGACCCCTCTAAGCATGGAAATAAGAGAAAATCATGAGTTTTCTTCAAGGGAAATTCCAGACACCAAACTAGCCCTGACAAGAAAGTGAGCAACTTGATAAGCAAGAAGTTCATAGTAGCTTACCACAACAGCCAAGGAAGTTAGATTCATGGGATGTTTGGTTCCCTACAGAATCTAAAGATAACATCTTAACATATGTTCTTGAGTTATTTTTCGGAAACTCGGACCCCCTGGCATGTAGACCTCAGATAAAGGGGAACTGTGAACCAAGCTCTGACCACCATTCTTTGATCTAAATTTCTTCCTGAGGGGCCTGGAGAGAGTCATAGGCCCGACTTAACATTCTTTAGACAAAGCTTCCCTTCCTTAACAAATTGCAGATGAGAAAAATCTCTGAATCTACCTATAACCTGTAAGACATCACTTCAAAATAGCCTGCCTTTTTAGGCCAAACCAATGGATAACATCTATGTTTTGATTTATGATTTTGCCTGTAACTTCTGCTTTCTAGAAATTTATCTCTGTCTTTAAAAACCCTTGCTTATCAGAAGGCTGAGGGAAAGGATCGCCAGAGCCCAGCAGATCAAGGCTGCAGTGGCCGGGAGCGGACACTGCACTCCAGTCTGGGCCACAGAGTGAGACTCCAACCCAAAAAAACAAAACAAAACCCTTGCTTATAAACCATCAGGGAAGACAAGCCTTACAAATGAGCTGCCCAATTCTCCTTGCCTGGCCCTCTCCCACAAATGAATACCTTCCTTTCTCCCATTGTAAAACCTCGGTGTGAATGTTTGACCTTATCATACAAAGTGAGAGTACCCCAGTTTGGTTCTGCAGCATATACACAGGAAAGGCTCAATAAAAATGTGTTGAATGAACGAAGAGCCTCCTAGCCTGTGGTCTCCTGCGATGCCCATTGGCTCCAGGAAGGTGAATGGGCCCCAATTCCTAGTTTGCCATCTGGACCAATGCTGGCTAGAGTGGTCCCGGGGAAGGAGAGATTTGGAGGAGGAAAGGTGAGCTCAGCTCTCAGGTCTAAAAGGGGAATGAGGCCTGATGGTTTCCATTATTTCTAAAAGAGGGATTATAGCTGCAAGAGCTCTGAGTGAATCTGGTATTTGTGTCCTTTCCCCAGATTTGTTATTTTATTATTATTATTATCCCTTTCCTGGTTTCCAGTGGTGGTTTAAGGGCTT
>NW_007255128.1:409464-418343 GCF_000164805.1 Carlito syrichta | reverse complement strand
CTACTGGAATCCGGCAATCCTTCCGCCTCAGCCTTCCCAGTAGCCGGAATTACAGGCACACGCTACCATGCCTGGCTGATTTTTGATTTATTGTAGAGATGAGGTCTCGCCAAGTTGCCCAGGCAGGTCTTGAACCCGCGGGCTCAGGCAATCTGCTCACCTCAGCCTCGCGAGGCGCGGGATTACAGGCTGAGCCACCGAGCCCAGCTTCCATAAGCCTTTCAAACAGAGAGTCCGTGTGCTTAGTGGCCCGGGAGTGGGAGGTGACTGCATTCCATCTCTCTGCCAAGTTTAGAAACCCTGAGGGAATGATTGACAGTGGGAGACACTGAAAGTCAGAAACCTTAGGGGAGGCAGAAACAAGTCCCATGGAGTTGGCCTGGATGAGAGGTAGGCCCTCAGCGTCCAAGTCTGGGAAATCCCCGAGGGGGCCCAACTTAGAGGTCCGGGGTGCGTATAGTCCTGGTACGCCCTGTGATCCCCTAGTGTCCACTACTCTGCCATCTCCTGGTTGTCGCCCCCAACGTGAGGGTTGCCAGATTCAGCAAATGAAATATATATATATATATAATAGGCTACTAACTTTGCACCTCAAATAATAACAAAAGATTTTTTAGTATAAGTATGTCCTGTGGAATATGTGGGGCACACTTATACTAAAAATTTACTTGTTTATCTGAAATCCGCGTTTAATTAGCTCTCCTGTATTTTATGGACCAATTCTATCCACCATCCCTGGCCCCCTCCCCTACCCCTCCTTGGCCTGCCACCTACTGTCCCTAGTGGAAATTCTCAGCCTAAGGGAGCTTCCCAGTGATCTTTACCCAGCTCAGTCTCTCCAGGAGCCCCCCTTAAAGCCAACAGCTACAGCCCTGAAGACAAGGCCCTAAGCATCCTGCCCCAAGTCCCTCGGATGCTCCTGGGGTTGTGAGATTCAAGCTCCTGGTGGAGCTGGCGAAGGAGGTCTGGACAGCAGTCATGAAGCTAATGAGCCAAGAAACCGTGCCTGTGGCTTAGAAATGTCATCGCTTCCCTGGCTCATGCACACCAAAACACATATACACATGTACACACACACACCAACACACACATACACACTAACACACATGTGTATACACATGCATACCAACAAACATGTACACGCACATACACACCAACACACATATACACACATGCACACAGCAACACACCTACACACATATATACACCAACACACATATATACACATATACATACCAGCAAACATATACATCCATATATATACCACACACACTAAAACACATAAACACATGTACACACATACCAACACACACCAACATGCATGTATATACACATACATACCAACACTCACACGCATATAACCAACATATACACATACACACCAACAGACATATAAACAATACACATCAGCACACACAAACACCAACGCAAATACATGCACACATACACACATATACACCAACATACATATATACACACTTACACCATAACACAGTATACACACACACACACCAACATACATGTATATATGCCTGTATGCCAACAAACATGTACACACACATACACACACAACACACCATATACACACCCACATAAATATACCATCAAACATGTACACACTCATATATACCAACGTACATGCTAAAAGATATATACACTCATATACACACACCAACATGCATATACACACATATACACCAGCACAGACACACATATACACCAACACAGATAATGCACACATACACACATACACCAATACACATATATACACACTTACACAGTAACACACATACACACACACAACACACATATACATACCAACATGCATGTACATGCACATATATACCAACACACACACATACACACACCAAAACACATATACACACATACACACCAGCACAGATACACATATACACCAGCACACACACATAAACCAATGCAAATACATGCACACACACACATACACCAATACGCATATATATTCATTTACACAGTAACACACATATACACACACACACCCCAACACACATGCACACATACATGTGCTCACAGCACAGAAACTGAGAGGCTGGGTTCTCCTGCCTGTTCTGCTGCCCATGGTGATTAAGTTGCTTCTCTGATCTCAGTTTGCTCATCTGTAAATTCTAGAAGGGTTAACATCTCTCAGGCCCTGCCTGCAAAGGCCCAGAAGTTTGGTATTCCCACCCAACTATGAATCCCCTGAGTACAAGGACTGGGCTTCAATCCCCTGGGTGACTGGTACCCAGAGCCCAGCCAATGTCGGGGAGGGTCCAGCAATGCTGGCTTCTGCAGCTACTGCTGTCCCAAACCTAGTGGCTGACTGCAAAACCAGAGGCATTTCTCAGCTTGTGAGCCGAGGCCTGCCCAGGCTGCTCCGGCAGAGGCGTCAGGGAGGCCCAGGATCCTGGATTCCCAAGCAGGCAGTTACCTGGTGGGCCCCCTGCATCCTGGCACCCCAGGGCCAGTCTGGGAGACGACGACGGGACAGAGGAGAACACATCTGGCGGGTGGCTCCAGGGTCCCACCCCGAGGCATGCACACTCTCAGAGCCATTGCAAGCGAATTCTCTGCTTTAGCTTAATTAAGCCATCTGCCCACATTAAATGCTAAATAATCTCAATCACTCCCCGATCCCAGAGGGAGAAAGAAATCAAAGGAAAATGTCATCCCCCAGTGGAGCTGGAGGACGCAGCACCGCCCGTGATGCCATCTCCCTTGGTAGGGGACAGCTCCCCATGTTCACAAGTCCTTCTGTGTCCCCAGACTCTGGCTCCATCTTTTGCCCCACTGCTTCTCTCTTTCTACAGGGAGAAGCAAGGCTTGCACTTGTCTGACCTTGGGTAGGAAAAAGGGTGAGAGGTTTTCTTTGTTACCCCTCGACCTTGGGGGCTTGAGTGTCTATGACGTTGCTCTCTTCCAATCAGCTCTTGGTCCTGCTAAGGATGTCCTGTGCTCCCACTGAGGTGACCTGCGAACCTCTCTCCGCTTTGCAGGTATCAGAGTGAGATTGAAGGACAAAGGGATCTTATTACAGACATCTAGGGGTGGGGTGGGAGGGGGAGCTTCCCAGGGCAGAAGCACCTTAGAAGAGTTGCTGTGGATCAGGGGATGACCCTGGCAGTTCAGACATTAGCTTTTTAAGCATTCTCATCGTTTTTTAGATTCAAGAGGCATTGACTTAGTTCTTAAGAGACTGATGAACCTGAGGCCAGTATAAAACCAAAGGACATGACTCAAGAGGGAATGATTCATAATCACTAAACTTCTAAGATACTGAGTGTCTTAGTCTGTTTTGTGTTGCTATAACAGGAAACTCAAGGCTGAGTAATTTATAAAGAAAAGAAGTGTATTCAGCTCATGTTTTTACAGTCTGGGATCTCAAGAAGCATGGTGCCAGCTTCTGCTCAGCTTCCGGTGAGGGCTTTCCTGCTGCATCAAGACATGGCGGCAGGTCAAAGAGGAAGTGGACACTTGTGAAGAGGCAAGACCCAAGGCCTCTTGGACTGAAAACAACCCACTTTTGCAGGAACATTCCTGTGAGAACTCACTCCCTTCCCCCAGAATGGCCCCAACCATTCATGAGAGATCTTCCCTACCTCCCAGTGCCACCACATTGGAGATCAAATTTTAATATGAGTTTTGGTGGGGACAAACTCAAACCCAGGCAATGAGGTGCCCAAGGCAAATGCAAAACAGTGACAGTTCCTATCAGAAATCCCCTTTATGCTGTGAAACTCATCCAGAAAACTAATCATCAGAAGGTTGCATAGTGAGTACAGGACAAAGGGGCATTTGGTCAGAGATGAGAAATTGTGATGAGCTGTTCTGCATCCAGAACAAAGTCTCGAGAGCCAAGTGTCTCTCTCAAGTGGGACTGCAGTGACCAGTGGTATTCGTGACTGCCCCTTTTCTAGATGCCTGGCAGATCACAGACCCTTGTGGCCCTGCCCCTCCTTCAGTCAGATCAAACCATTGATTAGGCTCTGACTCTCTTCAACTACATTGAGTCTTAGTGACCATTTTGTGGACTTGAGTATTTCCCAATCTTTTCATTATATATTTATAAAACATCGCTTAAGGTGGGTGATGTCCATGAATGGCCACAGTGTCTATCGTTTGTTAATTCTTAGCTGCTTTCCTTTGTTGAAAATGACTTCAGCTCTAGGTTCTGGAAAGGTCTTCCCAAAGCTCTTCAGGTACACAGAGTCCTTTGAGTGAACCACAAGCCAGGCTCTGACCTCAGACAGATTTCCTATGTTATTTCAGGGCACACTGGGTCTCTGAGACCCGGTGCAGCCACTTACTAGCTGTGTTGCTTTGGGTCAAGTCACTAAACCTATGTGAACTTTGGTTTCCATGGGATAAAATGAGGATATTAATGATTATCTCACAGGGGTATAAGGATCATGGGAAATGGTCAGGTGTGGTAACTTGATCACATATCAGAATGGACTATGACTTCCTTACAATGATGGTCATCAATCAGGAGCCTCTAGGGACACTTTCCAGACAGAAATAGTCTTGGGAATGTGCATAATTCATTGATTCAAAAGGCATCATCAAGCACCTACTATGCAACAAGTATGGTTACTCGCTCTGATAGAAGAAACTTTCTTTTTTTTTTTGGAGTTGGAGTCTCATTCTGTCGCCCAGACTGGAGTGCAGTAGCTGCTTCTGGCCACCGCAGCCTCAACCTGCTGGGCTCCAGCGATCCTTCTGCCTCAGCCTTCCGAGTAGCCGGAATTACAGGCGCGCGCTACCACGCCCGGCTAATTTTTTGATTTATTGTAGAGATGAGGTCTTGCCTGCCCAGGTGGGTCACGAAGAAGAAACTTTCTTAATTGCTGAAACAATGACTTTACCATGGGAGGTGAGGATAGTACATTGATAACTAATATTTGGAACTTATTGTATGTCAGAGAGAATAATAATTGCAGGTAAAATTTTATTTAACTCATACAATAGTCCCATAAGGTAAATATTTTTATTACACCCATTTCTCAGATTTGCAAACTGAGCTCATCAAATTCTTTAGGGTCATACATCTTGGAGGTAGCAAAATTAGAACCCAGATCTGAGTGGCTGCAAAGATCATGCTGTTAACTAAGCTCTGAAGAAAGATAGAGATTACAAATGGACAATCAAGAACAGGTGCAGACTAGTCCCCTTGCACTGTGTGTGTGATTTTCTTGTGTGGTTATGAAATGTGATGTGTTGTGTTCAGACATGGTTATGGGCTAATTGTGGGTTAAGGCTACAGTGCTTGGTGTGTGGCTGGCGCAGCTGCAGGGAGCCAATGAGGTGAATGGTGATCAAAGAGCCTGTTCCGGGGACAAACAGGATTCTCGGATCAGAACTCTGGAAGCAGAGGGAGTCCTCATCTCAGGGCAGCCTCCTGGAGGGTATGTGCACAGGCAGGGTCCTCCACCTCGAAGCAAGCAAAAACCAGGAAGGGATCAGGGATGGTGAGCCAGAGAAACCTGCCCTCTCCCTTAACACAACCCTCGACCTCCAGAACCAGCATGTGAGAGGGTCCGGGCTTTCCTGCCTCCAATTCAGAGATTCACGCTGTCCTAGGAGATGTCCTGGCAATGACTGCTGCCTCTCTCTTGGGGCCTCACTTCCAAAGGTCCCACACAAGACAGGGCATAAGATCCTGTCTTGAAAGCCTACCACTGAGTGGGAGGATGTCTTGAAGTCATGCTCTATGGTCACGTTTTACTGGCTGTATTTGCTTTTTCTCTGTTATTCTCAAACCTTTAGTTGAGTCTCATCTCACCAGCCCAGTCTGGTTTCCACCGCCTAAAGGGAAAGGTCTTGTGTTCGGGTTTGGACTGGAACATGAAAGAGATCATTGGCTCCCTGCAGCTGCGCCAGGAGAATATGTTCCAGGACAGAGCGTTGTCTGCTTCGTCCTCAGGAAGTATGCAGGAATGCCCTTGTCACCATGAGACTGCCACAAAGTCCATGAAGCTCATAGCGTTGCTCTCCAGCCTCCACTCACCCTCCAACCCTCAGGACCCAGCAGGTGATGCTCCTGCTCTCAGCGTCCCATGATGGCTCCAGGTGGTAACCATCATCCAGCACCACTTCCCAGAGTGCACCTCATCCCAGGGGCCAACAGCCTGGCCCTCCGTGGAGCCTGTCAAGATACAGAGCCTCGGGCTTACCCCAGACCTCCCGCGTCAGAATCTGCATTTTAACAGACCCAGGTTGTTTCTTCCATGAGCCCTTCGCTATTTCCATGCAGTGTTCCACTGTGAAACCCTTAGAAGGAAAATAGCCTGTGTGCCTGTCTTTAGGCACAGAAAGGAAGGAGCCACTGGCAACACGGGCTCCCCTTGCAGCCGGTGGGATGAGTAGGAGAGTTCTGGGGGTTGAATTCGAGTATTACAGAGATTGCAGGCTCCCTGAGGTTTTGCCAAAAGAATGTGTTCCACGTCAAAGTGTCATCTGTATCCTCCTCAGGAGATACACCATGACAGCCTTGTCACTGTAAGACTGCCAAAGAGTCCCTGAAGTTCATGGGATCGCTCTAGGGCCCCAATACACTCTTTAAAGATGGGTGGTGTTGGGTTTAGAAAGACCCCAGCTGGGTGTGGTGGCTCACACCTGTATTCCCAGTACTTTGGGAGGCCAAGGCGGGAGAATCACTTGAGCCCAGGGGTTGGAGACCAGCCTGGGCAACATAACAAGGCATCATCTCTATTATATATATATATAAAACAATAAATCTATATATATTAAAAAGAAGATCTCTTTATATTATATTAGGTATAAGCAAGAAAAAAAGAAAAAGAAGGTCCATGGGAGAGGTGCCGCTGGGCCTGAGGGAATGGTGAAGGTGTCTGGGTGAGAAGTACCTCTGAGGCCAACAGCAAGCCTGGGTTGGTCCCCAGAATTCTCTTGGGGAGAGGGAAGGGACCACCCTTAGGGGACAGTCCTCTGGCAAGAGTATAAAGAAGGGAACAGCAAGAGGAGTCGTCAGCACATTTCTCTGGGTTTGCAGCTTGGGGCAGGGTGGGCAAACGACGGTTCTAGAAGCTCAGACAGCTTCACAGTCCCATGCTCTTCAGGGCTTTGAAAGCCAGTCCTGCAGGGCTTGGTGGCAAAGCTACTTTGGGCCATCAGTGGGGTCCTCCAGGGAAGACTCACCTCATGCTGCTCTTTGTAAATAATGATGATAACTTCGCAAACTGCTTAATATTTTAGACTTCCAAAGCTGCATTAAGACAGCCTGATGCGGTAGTGGAGAGACCAAAACTGAAATCTGCTGCCCATGTGAGAAAAGTAGGGAACGCTGTGAGCCAAATTCCTTTGGCCCTCTTGAGCTTCAGTTCTTTTCTTTTTAAAAAAATTATTATTATTATTTTTATTATAAAGATGTGGGGAACAATTCAGGGTTAGGTATACAAACATTGATTATGCAGGTACCCTTGTTGATGAGGTATGCCCCTCCCTCCCCTAGCAGTTTCCCTCAACTGCCAATCCCACCCCCCTCCCCTGGCAGTTTCCCACTACTGCCAAACGCTTTCTTATAGTATTAAAATTGGTATTATAATTGTTCAAGTTCCACTTATGAGTGAGAACATATGGTACTCTGTTCTTTGTTTCTGTGATAGATCACTGAGTATGATTGATTCCAAATCCATCCAAGTTGCTGCGAAGTCCATATATTTGTCCTTCTTTACGGCTGCATAATATTCCATTGTGTATATGTACCACATTTTCTTTATCCAGTCCAGCTTCAATGGGCAACATGGTTGGTTCCAAGTTTTTGCTATTGTGAATAGAGCTACAACAAACATACTTGTGCCGGTATCTGGACAATGAGGATAATAATAACTGAGTGGCAGGGTCTGGTGGTTAAGGCCTGGAATCCCAGCACTTTGGGAGACAGAAGCAAGAGGATTGCCTGACCCCAGGAGTTCGAGACCAGCCTGGGCAACATGGCGAGACCTACAACAAATAAAAAAGTTAGCCAGGTATAGTGACACATGCCTGTAGTCCCAGCTACTTGGAAGGTTGAAGTGGAAGAATCGCCTGAGCCCAGCAGATCAAAGCTGCAGTAGCTGTGACCGTGCCACTGCACTCTAGCCTGGGTAGCAGAGTGAGACCCCCCAACTCAAAAATAAATAACTGGGAGACCTACTCACTGGTCTGTATGGTGATCAAATGGTGTGTAGGTATGAAAGACGAATGGTGTTACTATGGAAAGGAAAGACATTGTTTTCTCTGGGCACTTTTACCTCCTGTATTAGTTTCCTAGAGCTGCCACAACAAAGTACTACAAACTGAGTGGCTTAAACAACAAAAATGTGGCCAGTGGCTCAGTGGCTCAGCCTGTAATTCCAGTACTCTGGGAGACCAAAGTGAGTGGATTGCCTGAGACCGTGGGTTCAAGATCAGCCCGGGCAACTTGGCGAGACCTTGTCTCTACAATAAATAAATTTAAAAAATTAGCCAGGCATGGTAGCGCATGCCTGTAGTTCCGACTACATGGGAGTCTGAGGTGGAAGGATCGCCAGAGCCCAGCAGGTCAGTGCTGGGGTGACCGTGAGTGTGCCACTGCATTCGAGCCTGAGCGAAAGTGAGACTCCAACTCAAAAAAACAAAAACAAAAACGTGCTGCCTCACAGTTCTGGAAGCTGGAACTCCAAGACCCAGGCAGGGGCAAGGCTGGTTCTTTCCAAGGACTATGCCTCCTGCTAGCTTCCAGTGGTGCTGGCAGATACTGGTGTTCCTTAGCAAGAAGAAGCATCACCCTGATCTGTACCTTCATCTTCACATAGTGTTCTCCCTGGTAGGGTTTCTGTGTCCAAACTTGTGTCCAAACTTCCTTTTTTTTTTTTTTTTTT
>NW_007255128.1:395346-409444 GCF_000164805.1 Carlito syrichta | reverse complement strand
TTTTGATTTATTGTAGAGATGAGGTCTCACCAAGTTGCCCAGGCTGGTCTCAAAACTGTGGGCTCAGGCAATCCTCTCACCTCAGCCTCCCAAAATGCTGGGATTATTATGAGTGAGCCACCGTGCCTGACCTCAAACTTCCTTTTTTTAATGAGGACACCAGTCATAATGGAGTATGGACCCACCCTACTTCATGGAGACCTAGTCTTAATAAATTACATCTGTAACAACTCTATTTCCACATAAAGCCACATTTTAAGGTGCTGGGGGTTGGAGCCAATATGAGTTTGGGGCCAACCCAGTTCAGCCTGTAACACCTCCAATAACCCATTGGCTGCTTCTTGACCATGGGTGGCCCAGGACACAGCTGGATCGGGTGGATCAGGGGATGGAGTGAGATGGAGAAATTCCAACTCTTCTAGGCAGATTCAGCTCTCAGTTGAATTGAGGTCTTTTACCACCTCTTTTATTAAGCACTTAAACATTTATTAAGCATCTACATTATGCCAGATATGGAGGATATAAAAATGAATAAAATATTGTCCCTGATTGTAAGGGAAAGGAGACAGACATATAAGCAAATCATTGCAAGGTGGCACGAATCACATAGTAAGAGATTTGTGTGGCAAAAAAGAAGGAGTTCAGGACAGAATTGCCAAGGAGGGCTCCCAGGAAGTGGCAACATTGGAACTGAATCTTAATGATGGACTAGGAATTTTCCAGGCAGAGAAGAGGCAAAGAAATTTACTTATTTATTTATTTATTTATTTATTGAGTTGGAGTCTCACTCTGTTACCTAGGCTGGAGTGTAGAGGCATACTCACGGCCACCACAGTCTAGACCTGCTGGGTTCAGGTGACACTTCTGCTTCAACCTTCCCAAGTAGCTGGAATTATAGGCACACACCACCATGCGCAGATAATTTTTTGATTTCCTGTAGAGATGAGGTCTTGCCAAGTTGCCCAGACTGGTCTCGAACCCCTTGGCTCAGGCATCCTCTCACCTCGGCCTTCCAAAGTACAGGGATTACAGGCATGAGCCACTGCGCCCAGCCAAGACATTTCAACTAGAGAAAAACACTATGGTGAAGAAGTGTAAGAGCCTGACGTGAGTTATAGTTGGCTGGGCTAGAGATGGGTGCTATGTATAGGAGACAAGTAAGAGGCAGATTATGATCAGGTTAAGGGAGTTATCCACCAAATTGAGGATGTAAACTTTAGAATGTTAACCCTGTAGGACAGCCATGGACCACTCTTTCTACACCGAAGGCTCTGAACACTGGTTGTGGGAGATGCAGCCAGTATGTTGGCATTGTGCCTAGCACTCAGCAGGTACTCGGTGTCTATTTGATAAGCACCTGCATGAAGGAATGAATGAGTGAATGGCTTTTAAACAGCAGAGTAGGGTCGGGTGTGGTGGCTCATGCCTGTAATCCCAGTACTTTGGAAAGTCAAGGCGGGCGGATTGCTTGAGGCTAAGAGTTCAAGATCAGCCCGGACAATGTAGCGAGATCTCATCTCTACAAGAAAAAAAAAAAAAATTAGCCAGGCATGGTGGCCTGCACTTGTAGTCACAACTACTTAGGAGGCTGAGGTGGAAGAATCGCCTGAGCCGAGGAGGTCGAGGTGGCCATGAGTCATGATCATACCACTCCAGCCTGGAAGACAGAGTGAGACCCTGACTCAAATGAATTAATTTGTATTATTAATGATCAAATATTAATTGTTATAGGATTATCGTTGTATGTTATACTTAATTGATATATTATATTTATATCTATTTATAATTTAATCAGTCAATTAAGCAGCAGAGTGATATGAGAAGAGAGATTAAGAGGAGGATGCATTGGGAACAGCAAAATACAGTCAGGCTAACTTGCTGTGCCCTAGGCAAGCGTTATGTGGGCCTGAATGAGCCTCCAACAAGTGGAGAAACACCTACGGCCTTCCTGGAGATGGAAGGAGAGTAGAAAAGGTAAAAATATGGGTACACCTGTAGGAGCCTTAAGGTTGGAATTTGAGGGAGCTCCTGCCCTGACCTTAGTGATCTTTGTGGAGCTGGTTCCTGAGGGAGCAGGAAGAAGATGCTACAGGAGGCCCCTTGACCAAGAGCATGGAGCCTAGCAAGGGGCAGGGGAAGCTGAGAGCTGAGCCCCAAGGTCATAAGAAAGACCCAAACCAAGGTCCTGAGCTAAGTCTGGGGATTTGGAAGGCAGGTGCAATAGAGAAAAAAAGAGAGCCTATGGGGGGTTGAAATGTCTCCCCCAAATATATGTCTAACCCAGAACCTTGAAATGTGACCTCATTTGGAATTAGGGTTTTTGCAGATGTAATTAAGGTAAGAATTAAGATGAGATCATTACTGAATTGGTGGGCCCTAAATCCAATGGGAGATGTCATTATAAGAGACAAAAAAAGGACTGGGCACAGTGACTCACTCCTGTAATCCCAGCACTTTAAGAGGACGAGGCAGGAGGATCGCTTGAGCCCAGGAGTTCCAGAGTAGCCTGGGCAACATAGCAAGACTTCATTGCTACAAAAAAATTAAAAAACTAGCTAGGAGTGATGGTACACACCTATAGTCCCAGCTGCTCAGGAGGCTGAAGCAGAAGGATTGTCTGGACCCAGGAAGTTGAGGCTGTGGAAAGTCATGTACGTGCCATTTTACTCTATCCTGGGCAGCAGAGTGAGACCCTGGCTCAAATAAACAAATAGACAAGAACACACAGACACAGAGATGGAGGTCATGTGAGAATGGACACAGAAACTGGAGCAGTGATGTCACAAGCCAAGGACTGCCAGGAGCCACCAACAGCTAGAAGAAGCAAGGAAGATTTCTTCCCTAGAGACTTCAGAGGGAGGGTGTCCTGCCAACACCTTGATTTTAGACTTCTGGCCACCAGAACCCTGAGAGAGTCCATTTCCCGTTGTTTTACGACTCCTTCCATCTTATGGTGCTTTGTTATGGCAACCCCAGGAAACTAACCCAGGGCCAGAACACAAGACCTAGGCAGGAAAGGCAGGGGGGCCAGGAGGGACTGGTAGATTCACAGAGGCTTAGGACAGAAGGTCTTGAGGAAGAAGGACAGGCTTAGCTGAAAAGGCCCAAGAGTGGCATTTTTAAAATTAAGATTTCAGAGGTGGAACTGTTCCAGGTGATTACAAGTACAGTCAGATCAGTCTCTTTCTCCGAGGAGAAAAGCTACCTGACAAACCAATCTACCCTAAGCCGGCAAGACAACTTACCTTCTTTGAAGTCTGCATTTTAAATCTAAGAACTGAAGAAGCACTGATGTTTTTCTGCGGACTTACTGTTAGCACTCTTCATTTCGTGGCCTTTCAGACATTGCCTGAGAGTGTTGTATTCCAGGAAGGCTCGGAGGTTGAGGGAATGAGGTGTGGGAAACGTGCTCAGATCTCAGCCACTGAGCGCCTTTTTAGGCCTGACCCAGGCTTTCAGAGGGGAGGTACCTCCTGGAGGTTTTCAGACAGATGAGCTCTTCCATTGAGTCCTGGGACATTCAGAGGCAGAGAAAACAAAACACACTAAAATGGCAGGGAAAGGCTGGGCCACTGGAGGAAATTCAGAAGGAAAAACCCCAAACAGAATCTTAGGTAATTAAGTGACATCTCTAGTGCCAGCCAGAGAAATTCTCTGAGTTGCCCCAGGGCCAGGAATTACTCAATTAAATAGCAAAAGCCCAAAGGGAAATGGAGCATCAGTCCTCCTCCTTTACCTGAAGCTCTGCCTGCCCCCATCTGCTTCACCCCATTTACCCTCTGCTGGCAGCTTCTCCCTGCAGCCCCTACTCTTGGAACTAGTCTCCCGGCACATCCCAGCTGTCAGTCGTTCCTCCTCTCCCCTGGAGGACTCAAACACTGATTGATTTTCTCTCCTCCTGTTCCTCTCTGGCCCTGGCCCAGGCTGTTTCCTATCACTTTCTCCCAGAGCTTCCCAGCTGAGCCGTTGGGAGGGGCTTCTCCTCTAGAACTTCTCAAGATATGGTCTCCAGGCCAGCCTGGTGGCTCATGCCTGCAATCCCAGCAATTTGGGAGGCCGAGGTGGGATAATCACCTGAGCCCAGAAGTTCGAGACCAGCCCGGGCAACATAATGAGACCTCATCTCTACAAAATATAAAAAATTAGCGGGGCCTGGTGGCGCATGCACCTGTTAGCCCCAGCTACTTGGGATGCTGAGGGGGGAGGATCACCTAAGCCCAGGAGGTTGAAGCTGTGGTGAGACTCCAACTCAAAAAAAACAAAAGATACAGTCTCCTAATATTTAAACATGAGAGAGCGTTTATTTTGAGAAAGAAGTGAACAGGCAAAGCTACATTTGCTTCCATACACAGTGCCTGGGCCCAGAGAGCTCTGACCCAAGTATCCTCATGTCCCCTTTTCAACCCCTGCAGAGTTGGCCCACCCCAGACTGTCAGAGGCATGAGCCCCGACCACGTCCTCACACACTCGACCTCCAGCCCATTCTTCTCTCCCCACTGCATCCCAGACCCCACTTGCTCCTCTCCCTCTCCCTGACCCCTTCTCCAAATGCACCAAGTGGGAGGGATGAGTTGGGAGCAAACGGCAGTTCAGTGCAAAGATCAGCTAAGAGCTGTTCCAAGGACCATGTTTTTCAGAACGAGTTAAGTGTTTAATCAACGAAGGGGTTTCTCTCCGAACAGAGAGTTGACCTCCAAGGGCCTCACCTTCATCTTCTCCCAGTATTCATTCAGATGAGAGAAGAGGCTACTCTTGCCCTCACTGCCTGAGGACCATTCCCCTTCCTTCCCCCAGTTTCTCCCCACCCACATTGGGAATGGTCACTTTCAACCAGCTCTCTCCTGTGGGAAAAGCCAGAGGCGGATGGGAGAATGGGGACCCAGAGAGGCAAAATGGCAGACTATGTCAGGAGCAGCAATGGTCCCAGGTTGGAAACGGTCTGGGATTGCATGGGGGGGGGTGGTGATTATATTGAGTCATGAAATATTTATTGAGCCGTGAAGGAAACCCTCTGGAGTAAAGCAGAGAAGCAGTAGCTGATTTAAGATGCAGGAGTTCAGGTTCTCACACCATTACCTTGCTATGCAGAGGCAGAAATTTCTCTACCTTCTCTGGGTGTCAGCCTTCAGGCCTGGGGTGTGAGGGCTGGAAGGGAACAGAGAAAACCTCTATCATAAACTGTACAAAAAAAGCTGGGGGCTCGAGACCCACCTGGGCAACTTGGTAAGACCTCATCTCTACAATAAATCAAAAACTAGCCGGGCGTGGTAGCGCACGCCTGTAGTTCCAGCTACTTGGAGGCTGAGACGGAAGGATTGCCGGAGCCCAGCAAGTCGAGGCTGCGGTGGCCGGGAGCGGCCACTGCACTCCAGTCTGGGCGACAGAGTTAGACTCCAACTCAAAAAAAACAAAAAACAAAAAAACTGGGGCATTGGACCTAAAGAGGCTGAACTGCTCCAAACCACAATTCCAGATGGACAGAGGCAGGGACAGCCTAAGGGCCAGCCTCTAGGCCCTGGCCACTGTTCTATCTACTAATTACCCTAGGAAAGACCAGGACCCATTTGACCAGCAAAGAAGCCACTGGCCTTCCTTCCAAGCAGCCCCAAGAGGAGCAGCCTCAGATGAACAATAAGAGGCTTGGTCTGGTCCCAGCAGGAAGCAGGACACTCAACTGGAATGATGAAGGTAGTTCCCTAATCTTGCAAGGTTAAGGGAATCGAGGAATGCTGAGCCAGCTAGGGACTAGCAACAGCAGCAAGCTCTCCCCACCCCAGGCTTCAAAAGAGGCACCTGGTGTTCTCAGGGCCTATGAGGAGCTGGAGTGAGGCAAGGCGCTGCCCAGAAGGAGCTGTAGTCACAGAATTTAAGCAGGGCAGGGCAGAAGGGGGCAGAACACATACTCCTGACTTTCCTCCATGGCCTTTGCTCTCCAGCCAAAGCTTCCTGTAATCTAACCCAAACTGAAAGGCCGAGGAGAGAGCCCTGGGATGCCATCTATAGAGATCAGTTCTCTGGAGCATAGGTCAGGCAGAAAATGAATCTTGGACTGGAAGCAAAGCAAAATTGCAAGGCCAGCAGATGGGGTGGTGTAGATGGTATGCCCCAATAGAAAGAGCAAGTGGCCAGTACGAATCCTGAGTTTACTGCTCGCTAGCTGTGTGATCTTGGGCATGTCACTTCACTCCACGGAGCCCAGCTTTCTTGTTGGTCCTCTTAACACCCTGTTGATGGAGTGGTTGTGAGGATTAAATGAGGTGCCATACAAGAAAGTGCCGATTAAGCTTGTTTCCTCTTCCCTTAAGCGTCCCCCTTTAGAAGCACTGAGGTAGAGTGGAATGGAAGAAATACACAGTCTTTGGATCCAGTCTAGTTCAGGCTTCACAGCTACCAGTTGCCGACTTTGGGCAAATCATTTGACTGCATGACCTTGGCAAATCATTTATTCTCTCTAACATTGTTTCTTTAATGGTAAAAAAAGGGACTCTCCAGCTCATAAAGTTGTTGTGAGGATTAGAAATTATTTAAGTTAAGGCACCTAGTAAGGTATTGGGCTTATTGTAGGTGGGCCCTGGCGTCAGACTGATTTCCAGGCCCACTTCCCTACTTATGAACCATGTCATCTTCGACAAGTTTTTTAATCTTTCTGAGCCTCAGTTTCTTCATCTATAAAATGGAGAGAATAAAACCACTCTCTCTTAGGGTTGTGGTGATAGCATTAAGTAATGGGCATACAACATGCCAGACACAGAGCTGGCCCTCCAAGGTTCGTGTTGATCGATTCTGTAATTAGTCTTGTAATATTTCTTGTGTTTCTTTCCCCAGTCAAGCATCCAACTCTACTCAGACCCCAAAGTCCTGACTGGAGGATGGCTAGTTGGGAAAGTGGGGAGGGGAGACAGATAGCTGATGCCGAGGGAAGGGGTTCAGGGCATGAGGATAGCTCAGCCTGCCTGGCAAACGCCTTTGCCCAGCATCTGCATTCAGACATGAGGCGCCGTTGAACACTCGGCTGTAACTCTCCTTAGCCTTCCTCCACGAGGTCACCCCGACAAGAAGAGGGACTGTCCTCCACTTCTCCCTCAGCCCCCACCCTGGGCCACCTGATGCCTTGCTGTGACTCTGGCTGGCTTTCAGCTGGATGAAAATAGAGGGAAGAGGGTGGGGTACAGTATGTCTAGACCTAACATGCTGTCCCCTCCAATAATAAATTGCTGAACACCTACTATGTGCTAGGCACTATTAGAGACAATATAATTAGATCACATCAGTTTCAACAAAATTGTGAAATTAGCAAAATTGGAATAGCGTCATTAGTAATATTGGATAGTAATATTGGAAGCTGTAAGCCCAGAGAGGTTAGGGAACTTGGCCAGCAGCACACAGACAGTAATTGGCAGAGTCTACTTTTGAAATCAGGTCTGATTGTTCCCAAAGCTCAAGTTTGGGCAGCTGTGCCAGGTGGCCTCCCGGAAAGATGGGTCATATGTTGAACTCAGTGGGAGGGGGCTGGGGAGAGAAGGGGAAGCCAGGAGTGAGGAGTGAGCCCAGGAAAGATTTGAGAACGGCGTTGTTAGCCATCGCCGGTCATTTCCTTAGTTGGGTTGGATACTAAGGATCTCTGGAGCTCTTTCCTTCTAATACTCTGTGAGCCAGACCCTAAGTGCCTGGAGAAGAGGGAGAGCAACCCTGCTTCCCAGGCCTCAGAAGTGTGCCTCTTTCCCTCCTCCCTGTCCTAGTCCTCCAGGGCCCTGATCACTTCTCCTACCCTGAGCTGCAGAAAGCCTCTTAGCAAATGGCTTGGCGTGTCCCAGAGGGTGCCTGGGAAAAGATGATGGACTTTTAGGTGGTGGGGGCAGGGAGAGGGAACTTTCCTTAAATCAAAATACCCAGTGACCTTTGAGTCCTTAATCTGTCAGCCTCTCAGGCCAGATCTGTGATCTCAAGTGCAGTGGACTGGCCAAAGGGTTGTAGGGGGTGGCAGCTGGACCTCTACAGCTTCCGTCTGTCTCTTCGGAGCATACATACTCTTCTTGGGACATCTACATCTGGGGCACTGCAGAGGTCCTAGCACAACATGGGGCTGCATGGATGGGGAGCATACAGTCCTGGGTGCCCAGACCCCCAGGATATTCATTGGTTTCTTCGTGGATTCCACAGTTATGGAGAACTTATGTTAGTGGGAGCCCTATGTGGACTCTGAATCAGATAGCACTGTGGCCTCAAGTTGCTGAGACCTAGTAGGGGAGATAAAACCTGCACACACAGAAATACCAATGTGTAGAAAGTTATTCAGACCTCTCTCTGATTTATTTTGTTTTGTTTTGTGGGGGAGTCAGGGTCTTACTCTGTCACCCAGGCTAGAGTGCAGTGGTGTGATCGTGGCTCACTGTAGCCTTGAACTCCTGGGCTCAGGTGAACCTCCTGCCTCAGCCTCCCAAGTAACTGGGACTATAGATGTGCGCCACCATGCCCAGCTAATTTTTAAAAAATTTTTTGTAGAGATGAGGTCTCACTATGTCATCTAGGCTGGTCTTGAACTTCTGGTTTCAAGCAATCCTCCGCATCAGCCTCCCAAAATGCTGGGATTACAGGCATGAGCCACTGCATCTGGCCCCTCTCTCTGGTTTGAAAGGATTCAAAGGGGGGGAAAGACAGCAGGTAGGGGAGAGGGATGCTTCTAGAATACTTAACTATGCATCAGCCACTGTTCTAAGTGTTTTGCATATATTCGCTCTTGTCATCCTCACAACCACCCTGTCATTTTACAGATGAGGGAACAGGCAAAGAGAGACTAAGTATTTCCCCAAGGATCTGAAGCAGGAAGTAGATTTGACCCAGGCTGTGTGGCTCAGTCCGTGCAGGGGTCACCCCTGGGTTATTGTGCCTATTCCTGCCCTGACTTAGGACTTACCTGATTATTAAAACACAATTATGAAAAACAAGCACTGATATCTTCACTGGTATTATGCTCGGTTGCTAAAAATCAGTAAATCTGCAGCATGTTCATGTGTGTCATTGTTAAATTATAAGCTACAAAGATTCTCATTCAGCTATTTATTGAGCGCCTGCCAAGAGCCAGACACTGTTGTAACTGCTTTTGCATATTCTAGGTCAATTTGCTTCTTGCAACAGCCTTGGGAAATAGGTGGTAATTTCCCCTATGTTCCAGAGAAGGAAAATGAGAGACAGGCAGCAAGGAGATTTGCTGTCCCAGTAACTCCTGGAACTAAACTCTGGACATAGCTCTTTAACCCCAAGTCACTGCTTTTCATGTTAAAGATGTACACTAATACTATTGATCTTCATTATATAGAGCCACACGCGGTGTAGCCTGTAACTAGTATCTTTTTCATCTATTTTTGCATGTGAAATGGGCTTTATTTTTAATTTTTTCATGCTAACATCTTCACTCCTGACATTAAAGAGCATAGAATGTAGGCTTTGAGTTGGCTCCGAGCTCAAGTATTCTGACTGCCAGTATAGATGTGTAAACTTGGGTAAGTCTCCTTATATCTCTGTGCTTCAGTTTCCTCATCTATAAACTGAAGATTAGAATAACAAATGCCATGTACCGAGACATGCATATGGTACCCCGTGGGCTCCCAGGGAACAGGGTCTCTGTCTCCCAGGCTGGAGTGAGTAGCATGATCACAACTCACTGCAGCCTTGTCTTCCAGGGCTCAGGAGATCCTTCCACCTCAGCCTTCCTTTATTTCGTGTAGAGACAGGGTCTCATTATGTTGCCTAGGCTGGTCCAAACTCCTGGGCTCAAGCAATCCTCACACCTCGGCCTCCCAAAGTGTTGGGATTACTGGCGTGAGCCACTGTGCCCAGCTGGTAGCTATTCTTTATGGAGTCACATAGCATGGTTCCAGTAAGTATGTAATAGAGTGATGGGTTTGACATAGTACTCTCTCACACATTTTCATTTGATTCTGCCAGTATCTTTGGAAGATAGATATTCTCATTTCAGAGATAAATATTCCACACATAGTGACTGGCAGAGCAGAATCTCAAAGACATGACTCTCAACTCTCCATTCTGTGACCTCCCTACCTTCCCTCATCTGCCAGTGGGGACAACGGCAATGTTAGGTTGGGAGATTTGTATGATGGCACAGATGTCCAGAGGTGCTTTATACACAGAAGGATCACAAAACTCTAGTGGTGACCATATGGTGATTTCTCCCTGAGGGTGAAGAAAGGTGAGTGCCTCTCAGGCACATTTACCAAGGTGTGTTTCTAGAAACATCAATCCCATAAGGTGTTTTTTTAAAAAAAGAGTTCCTTATCCAAATTTGCTTGGCTGTGGCCAGTCCTACCTCAGAAAGCCCCCAATTTGGCTTACAAGTCCTGGCTTAGAAAATTCCTCTAGGTCTGCAGCTTAGTTAGAAGTTCTATATCTGGGATCTGGCTGTTGGGTTCAGGTTCATGGTGGTTTGAGTGAAGGTGTATTGGTTAAGATATTGAGGATGGTCCACTATCCCCTTGGGTCGAGAGGAGATCAAACCCCAAGAGTGAGGAAACTCATGCTCCCCTCACCTAAATGGAACCCCATTTGTCATTAGCTCTGTGAGCCCCGAGATCCAGAGTATGTCTGTGTAAGGCAGGCTTTACTTATTGATCTTAGGCTAGTCTTTGCCTAACTGGTCGCCTTCTTCCTTCATCTGAGATAAGTTAGATGTTCTCTCCCATCCTGAGTCTTAGGGTCCTGTGTCTGTGGGCCCTAACTCATGGAGATCTTGGGCTTCTTGGAATGTTACGATGTTCATTAACATATTAACATACTAGGGCTCTAAGAAATATGTTTTATTAATCATGGGCCTCTTTATCCTCCAACATCTGTTAATATCCTGCAATCTACAGAACACACTTTGAAAAACATTGTCCTAATGAAAGAAAACCCACGTTCCATTGCCTAATAGGAGGGAATCCATGTTTCACAAACCCCTTAATGAGCCTCCACTTCTGAGTAATCAATAAGAAGGCATTAAAGCTTGCCATGTGCATCTGGGCAGAATAGCTTATGTCTGTAATCCCAGCACTTTGGGAGGTGGAAACAGGAGGACTGCTTGAGCCCAGAAGTTTGAGACCAGTCTGGACAACATAGTGAGACCTTGTCTCTACAAAAAGTCAAAACAATTACCTGGGCGTGATGGCAGGTGTCTATAATCTCAGCTACTCCGGAGGCTGAGATGAAGGCAATCGCCTGAACCCAGGAGGTTGAGGCTGCAGTGACTTGTGGTGGTGCCACTGCACTCCAGCCTGGGTGACAGAGTGAAACCCCAACTCAAAAAAGAAGGAAGGAAGGAAGGGAGGGAGGGAGGGAGGGAGGAAAAAAAGAAAGTTTCTCATGTGCAGAGGCCAGTGGGAGAGCATGGAGCATGTGGGAGCATGTGGGAGCCTGCTCTCGAGGAATGCATGGCACGATAGAGGGAGATAAAACACGCTCACACAGTTGAGGCTTCAGGAGGCTGAGTGTGGTTTAAAGGGTGGTATAAGGAAAGCGTGTGCTCTTGGAGATACACCCAGGGAGGAGGCTAGGGGACAGAAAAGGAGTTGGATGGTAAATGGGTGATGGCTCCAGCATCATGGGTGTTTCTTCAAAGAAAAAGAGGAAAGGTAGCCCAACTCGGCCCCCAAGAAAGCAATCCCAAGCGAGGCTGAGGAACCGGCCAGGTACACCATCAGGTGTAGGGGAGGAGGCTTGGCAGGGCTCTGGCTGAGTGAACGACAGAGCAGTGGGGGAGCAGCCACCACCAAAGCCCTGCACAGAAGGAGTATCCATGAATAAGACGTCTCGTCTGCTCCCAGGGGTGGGGGAGAGGCTGTGGGAAGTGGGTCCCAAGAGAGCAGTCCAAGAGTGGGGGCGAGCATGTTGGCCCCTGCTTTGGACTCTGTGACTCTAGGTCCATAAAGGGCACAGTGGGTAGGAAGAAGGAGCTCACCCCAGTTGTTCTGAGATTATTCTTTGCACTGCAAAGAAAGACCAGAAAACAACAGAAAATAAAGCAACAACAGTAGAACGTAAGTCTGAGCTCAGCTTCATCCTGAGAGCCCAGTGCTGGAAGTTAATCATCCAATAACCATATATGGAGTACCTGCTCTGTGAAAGCAACTGTACCAGCCCCATCTGGGTCTCTGCCCTTCTGAGGGTAGAGGCCACACGTGGGAAACAGCAGCTATCAACACCAGACGATTTGAGAAGCACGTTTGATAAACTCTACCAACCATAGATCCCGTGTTCACTCTGCCATCTAAGCTCAGGCAAGAGAAAGCCTCCCAGTCTGGTGGTCAAGGTGGGCTTCATTCCACTCAGCTGGCTGATATGAATGAGCATAACAGGTTGCTGGGAACTAGGGATGGGTGCCAATAAGGAAATTAAAATGATAAGCCCTCACTTGGGTGCTTTGACAGAACCAAACAGGGCCTTCTCCGTTCTGTCAAAGCACCTATGTCCAGCATTCGAGAGACAAAGGACACATTACAGAGGTGATATGCCTGAGCAGATCAGAAAGGAGATGTGGAAAAGGCTACTGCATGAGCAGAAGAGAAATGCGCAGACTTAGAGCTAGCTCAAAGGAACTGTGATTAATCTTGGCTAAGCCCAGGGACTAGGCCTTCCACAGGACATCATAGCTCAGTGTAGAGGAGAGAGGAAAGATGAGCCTCCTGACCTGGTTGGAGCATGGGCTGGAGAAGAGACACAGGTATGACAGGCCTTCTAAGGCATGCTGAAGAGTCTAGCCTCTACTGGGGAGCCATGGAGGGTCCATTGAAGGGTGTCACATGGGGCAGGATGCCATTAGCTTTGCTCTTTAGAAAGAGCTTCCTGCCCGGGTACAGTGGCTCACACCTATAATCCCAGCACTTTGGGAGGTCTAGGTGAGAGGATTGCCTAAGCCCACAGGTTTGAGACCAGCCTGGGCAACTTGGCAAGACTTCATCTCTACAATAAATCAAAAAATTAACCAGGTGTGATGGTGTGTGCTTGTAGTTCCAGCTGCTTGGAAGGCTAAAGCGGAAGGATCGCCTGAGCCCAGCAGGTAGACGTTATGGTGGACGTGAGCATGCCACTGCACTACAGCCTGGGTGACAGAGTGAGACTCCAACTCAAAAAAAAAAGCTTCCTGGTGTCTGGGAGAGCTGGTGAGACCAGAGGCAGGGAACGTGGGGAAAGCCTGAACTGAGACTTGCGGGTGGCATCAGTTCAGGCATACAGAGAGAGTGGGGTGGCCCTCAAGGCTGGGAGAGAAGTCTGGGCTTGAGGCTGACCCTGGGCATGAGGGTGGAAGGCAGGCCAGACCCCACCTGGCCCCGGGCCCACAGATTCTTCAGCCATACTGTGGTCCACCTTTCTCCTATAGACTCCCTCTCACCATCTGCAAATACTGTCTGGGGACCAGCTTTGTATCCTGTAGAGAAGATGAAAGCCAGCTTTCCCCAGCAGGGAAGAAGACCTGCAAAAAGGAATCCATTTAGGCCCCGCCCTTCAGCTTTGTGCCTGGGCTAAGAGGTGAGAGGAAGTCTTGAGGGTAGAGCAAGCTCCAGGTACTCAGGTGTTGGCTCTGAAGCATGAGCGAGATGGCCCCCGGGCCTGGGGTCCCTTAGGAAATGGACAGTCATGCCTAATGATAATGTCCTCCTTCATATTTTGAAGTGGGACAGTGACAATAGGCTTTGACACAGAGACAGTTCAACTGATCGGGAACCAGGAGAGAGAACATCTTAGATTCAAAATGAAGCAGGGACATCTAAGCAGCTACTGTGTAGACAGTCTGGGCACGGAACAAGTGAGTAGCATTAGACAGTCTGGGCACAGAGTAGGCGAGTGGCCTTAGACAGTCTGGGCACGGAGCAGGTGAGTGGCAGATGCAATTACATTTCCCATCCTCCTGCTGCCACACTTTCTCTGAGCATGATGGAAGCTCAGGAGAATTGCACAAGGGGTATGACAGCATGGAGTACCCGGGACCCTGCCTTGTTTTTTCCCCTGCTGAATGCTACCACAGTGGCCAGGCCTCAATGGCCCAGATCCTTCTGACAGAGAAGTAGTGATCTGATCCAAGCCCAATGCTTTTTTTTTTTTTTTTTTT
>NW_007255128.1:383380-395326 GCF_000164805.1 Carlito syrichta | reverse complement strand
TTTTTTTTTGAGTCTCACTCTGTTGTCCGGGCTGGAGTGCAGTAGCACACTCATGGCCACTGCAGCCTCGACCTGCCGGGTTCAGGTGATCCTTCCACCTCAGCCTTCCAAGTAACTGGAATTACAGGCGCATGCTACCATGCGACTAATTTTTTGATTTATTGGAAAGACGAGGTCTCCCCAAGGTGCCCAGGCTGGTCTCGAACCCCTGAGCTCAGGCAATCCCCTCGCCTCCACCTCCCAAAGTGCTGGGATCACAGGCTTGAGCCACCGCACCCAGTTCAAAGTCCAACGCCTTGAAACCAAGTGTAGAGAACGTGAGGTGCAAGCCCCTTTTGAAATTCTAGAACTAGGACCACGAAGCTTTGGTAATACTTCCCGGCTGCCCAATCTCCCTTCCTCCCCACCCCCAACTCCCCCGTGGTGCTGGTCTGTCTCAGAGATCAAAACCTGGCCTAACCCAAGGGTAGAACTAGGCTGCCACCCATCAGGGCCCATCCACAGGGCAAAGCTGGGACAGAGCTGAGCGCTCTGGAGTAGTAACAGGCAGAGAATGAGGAGATTCAGCTAAAATCACTGCCAGCCACCCGACTTCCACTGGGCTGAAACTATCCCTGTGTGAATAAGTAGCCACTAGCTATGCATGCTTAACCAGATTTACATTAATTAAAATTGAACACAATTAAAAACTCATCTCCTAAGTCACACCGCAAGTGCTCAGTGGCCACATGCGGCTAGTGGTTACTTATTGGACGGTGCAGATAGAGAACGTGTCCATCCCTGAAGAAAACTCTGTTGGACAGGTCTGCAGCATTCCAAAGTAACATCAACACTAAAATCAAGCCACGCCTCTTATGCCAGGTACAAAATAGGCATTTTGGGCTCCACTGCCCTTGTCTCATTTCCCTCTGTCCCATGTACCTGGGCTCCCTGCTCAACCATCTTGGTGAGACCTCTCCAGGCAGACGTTCTTCTTGCCTGCTGACCTCTTGGTTGCCTCCTCATCCTAGACCCTGGCTCCCTGGCTGCCTTCCACAAAGATGGAGCACAGAAGACTTGCACAGGGAGTACTGCAGGGTGGAACATCTGGGCCCTTGCCCTCTCTCTTCCCTTGGTGACCTGGGCTGGACCTAAGATTCTCTGTAGCTAACCAATCAGAACCCAGAACCTGCCCTGAGTGACTAGGCCTTTGCCCTGTTCTCTAGGCCTGCAGGGCACCCGTTCCCTAGTCCAAGAGCTTCCCAGTTCTTCGAACTCTCCAAGTGGAATATTCCTGGGACACATCTTCCCCTCAGGACACCCAGCTCCTAAGGTGAGGAGGTGGGTACCTACTCAAGCCACCTCAGGAGAGATGTTGCTCCAAGCCCTCCATTTTGACCTGTCCAGTTCTCGGGTGCTTCTTCCCAATCCTGTACCATCCAACGTCCTCTGTGCTTTCAGACATGTGACAAAGATTGTTGATGGATCACCAAATCCATCTCACCTTCGTCCCTGGCACATGGCTAGGATTAATTTCCCAACCTCCCTTGCGGTTGAGTTGTGTGCTTGTGAATGAATTCCAGTCCATGGAATGTGAGGTGATGTTCGCCACTTTCAGACCTGACCATAAAAACGTCCCAGGTGCGATCTTGATGTTCTTTCTCCATCTGCTGGGTGTCAAATCCCAGGACTATCTTAGTTGGAGATGGCACAACCATGGGCCCCTGGGTCCCTGAATAACGGAGTAGAGCAGAAACCCATACCACCAACCTGGACCTTCCCTGGAGTGAGAGGAACCAGGATCAGTGGCTCACGCCTATAACCCCCAGCACTTTGGGAGGCTGAGGTGAGAGGATTGCTTGAGTCCAGAAGCTTGAGACCATCATAGGCCACACAGCAAGACTTCTCTATAAAAAATTTAAAAATTAGCTGGGTATGGCGGTACACACCTGTAGTCCCAGCTACTTAGAGGCTGAGGCGGGAGATCTGTGTGAGTCCAGGAGGTCAAGGGCACAGTGAGTTGTGATTGCGCCACTGCACTCCGGCCTGAGTGACAGAGTGAGACTCCAACTCCAACAAAAAAGGAGTGAGAGGGGCCAGAGTGGACACATCTGTGCGAGGTACTCCTCTGGACTCTGAGCTCCAGTGCTGTTTCTAGTTAATAGGCAGGGCATGTCTGCCTCAAGGCTCCGTGGATGAAGGGACTTCTGCTTCCCCAGCCACTTCCCGGCCCACGTCACTTTTCAAGTTATTCTGCAAATTGCTTTGGACAATCTCATTCGGATCCTGAAGCCAGAAAGAACATTTCTGCCCCTGCAGGCTGGTTAATGACTTGGCACTCGCCACTTAGCAAGCTTTTTCCTCTCGCTCTAGAGAAGGGAGCCGAGTGACAGCTGGAGGAGGAAGCGAGGGCTCTGGTTGAGACCAGCCCCTGCTTCCAAATGATGAAAAGAGGCCCCTCACCTTGGCCTTCCCCCGTACCTCTTGCAGATAGAAGCCTCTGTGTTAGCAAATTTTGATTTGAGTTTCAGAGATTAGATTTGGTGCTCTAAAGGACTGGGCTTGACACACCAAAGAGGCCCAGGGCACTGCCAACACAAGGCCTTCCTCAGGCTATATCTCTGGCAACTTCCCGCTGCCCCACTCCCAGGATGATAGGGGCCGCATTCTCCCCAGGCTGTATTTGTGGGTCTGGAGTTTCTTAAGCCAGCTTAGTCAGGCGTTCATCAAGCCACAAATGAACAGCTGCCTCCTGCCTTGAGCCCGATGCCTGGATTATTCATTCTTTTTGGCTTTCAGATTCTCTTTTTGGATCCAGACAGACACTGCTCCTTCCACAGCCACCTTGGCTTGTGATGTTGCCCTCCTAGCCGGCCCCTCCCCACTCCTGGCCTTTGCCTCTTTGCAGTCGGGCAAGTCTCCCTCCTCTCTGAACCTCTCCTTTCACCTGGACGGAGTCTCTGCGGCATTGCTCCAGGCTTCTCTTGCTTCTAATCAATTCCTTTCCCCTTTATCCCAGCAGCCTTGCACTCATTCAGTTGGCTCCTCTCCATTTCACTGAGTTTTGCTTAAAATATCTTCTTCCTTCTTCTCTAGTTCAGTCCCACCATTCCCTAAGAAGCAAGGGTGGTCTCTCTAGGGTCTTGCTTCTCCATGTCTCCCAGGACTACCTCCTTCTGTCCAGTCTCCACTCCACAGGAGCTAGAATACATGTCATCGGTGTGTCCTACATGCCAGCCACTGTGTAAATGCTTTGCCTGCATTTTTTTCATTTCATTTCATTTCATTTCCCACAACAATTTCCCCATAATGGCAGATACTGTGATCTCATTTTAGAGTAAACTGAGGGAGACCCAGAGAGGTTGAGTAACTTGCCCAGAGCCACACAGTCAGTGGTAGCAGGGATTTCTTTTTCTTTTTTCTTTTTTTTTTGAGTTGGAGTCTCACTCTGTTGCCCAGGCTGGAGTGCAGTGGCACACTCACAGCCACCCCAACGTCGACCTGCTGGGCTCTGGCGATCCTTCCGCCTCAGCCTTCTTAGTAGCTGGAACTACAAGCGCACACTATCACACCCAGCTAGTTTTTTTTTAAATTGCAGTGACAAGGTCGCACCAAGTTACCTGGGCTGGTCTCGAACCCGCAGACTCAGGCAATCAACTCACCTCGGCCTCCCAAAGTGCTGGAATTACAGGCTGAGCCACCAAGTCTAGCCCAGGAGCAGGGATTTCAATCCAGGTCTCTCATGCTCTCTGCTCACTCTGCCTAATGCACATCTCAAGTCAGCAGACATTTATCAAAAGCCTACTGCATACAAAGCACTGTGGGTAATAATGACAAGGAGTGGAAACAAAGAGAAACAAAACAATATTCTGTCCATGCCCTCAAAGAGCATCAGCCTAGTGTCAGAGACAGACATGTATATGCATATAATACTACATGGAAAGGGTAAGGGTTAAACATAACCACTTAAGAGTAGAAGTAAATCTTAGCGTAAGGGATAAGAGCCTCCTTGAATCAAAAATGTAAAGATGGGCCAGGTGTGGTGGCTCATGCCTGTAATCCAAGCAATCTGGGAGGCTGAGGCGGGAGGATTGCTTGAGTCCAGGAGTTCAAGAACAGCCTGGGCAAAATAGTGAGACCTTGTCTCTACAAAAAAAGTCAAAAAATTAGCTGGGCATGGTGAGGCACTCCTGTAGTCCCAGCTACTAGGGAGGATGAGGTGGGAGGATCTCTTGAGCCTACAAGATAGAGGCTGCAGTGACCTGTGATCATGCCACTGCACTCCAGCCTGGGTGACAGAGTGAGACCCTGTCTCAAAAAAAAAGATGGAATAAGAGCACATTTCAGCAAAGGACCCTCCAGTTACCACAGGAAAGCAGGAATTGCTGCAGGGCATGTTGGATGTTTAGCGCTTGAACGCTGAGTCAGATTCCTCATTACCTTGACCTTGGGCAAGGAACCTAACATTCTGGACCCTCCATTTCCTTATCTGCAAAATGGGGGATGCATACAACCTGCCTCCTAGGAGTGCTGAGAGGATTAATTGCAGTACAAGTCCAAGACTGAGAGTAAGTGGCAAGTTTTAAGTACTGGATGATTATCCCTCTCATAACCCTTCCCACTCCTGCCCAGGGAAAAACAGCAGTGACTGAGTTTCTTCTCTGAGTGAGGTGGCTTCACATGGGTTAACTCATTCAGTTCTCAGAATAAAGCTGTAAGTTTTGTTTGGTGTGGCTGGTTGTCATCTTTTAACAAATGAGGGAGCTCAGACCCAGAGGACTCAGAAATTTGCTCAAGGTCATCTGGTTAAGAGAAGCCTTCACCAGGACTCCAGGCTCTGCAAGGCCATGTTTTTTCCTCTGCATGAGTCACCAAAAAGTCCTGGAGTGGAGTCCCCAAGTGGAAGTGGAGGCGTCAAGATCCAGGGGCCCCTCAGCGGACATCAGGCGCCAAGCAGAAATACTGCAGAAGGACAAGGCCTGGTGGACCACACTACGAGGACCCTGTGAATATGGAGCTATTTTCCACCTTACGCTGGAGACAGGCAACCAGAGTTTCCAGTTTTCCCTGGAAATGTCTACATTTCCACCCAAATCTGCCCAGTCTGCGTGGGGCGGGGGTGGGAGTGTTGTCCACCCTTGCTACGAGGCAATAGGAGGACACTGGGAGTTGGCATCCTGTTGTAATTCACGTAGGATTCCAAGATAGATGCGCATGGATTCAAATCTCAGCTCCAAGCCTCAGAAGCTTGGGTGACCTGAGTGAGGCACTGCTGACCAGCTCTTGGTTTTCTGTCTCTGAACAAGGAGGATCATAATCACACCAGCCTCCGCTGACTCCAAACAGTGGTCATTAGATCCAATGAGTCAATGCATGGGAGTATACAGAGTCAGTTTGAACCCGGCATTTGATAGTTATTGAATGAATGAGTCGGGTATTTGAGAGTTCCTCGCCTGAGGGAAGACAAACAACCTGTTCCCTTCCTGACAGCAGAGGATAGCCAGCTTTAAGACACACCCCCGGGGGCTCCTGCAGCCCTCTGGCACTGAGTTCTTCCTTCTCCAACCCCCTACCCATAGTGCTTATAGTCCACACCACATACATTTTTCATGGAGCTAAAGTCCTCCAAGCTAGCCTGTCAGAATCCTCTAATGACACCCCCACAGCTGTTACCGGGTACCACACACAGTGCAGACGCTGACTCACTGCTCATTGACTGGCTGAATCAGCGATGGGTACCTGCTTCTGCCCTGCTTGCTTTCCATGGCAGTGCCCCCTCCTCCCAGCACTTTTGCTCTCACATGGAATCCATCCCACACCCAGGCCTTTTCAAGCAGGAAACTTCCCCGGAGCCACTGGCCTGTTCCTTTCAAGACTTCATCGTTTCCCAGGGGGCTGAGGTGGTGGATTTCAAAGCAGGGCCACAGAACGTGAACTCCAGCCTGCATCTCGCCACTCCTGCCAGCCCTGCTGTCTGCCCTCGTGCTTCCCTGAAAAGCTTTGGCTGGAACCAGATGCCAGCAGGCGAAAGTCCTTGTTGCCTGCCCCTTCACCGCATCCAAACCAACAAACCAGGGGCTTCCCTGGGGCCGAGTGACCTCCTCTGGGAAGTGGGCCAGGCCCCAGCAAAGTGCTGCCGCCTCAGCTGCTGTGGATATGTGAAGCCTGGGCCGAATCCCAAACACAAGGACCCAGCTCTATGGCTGAGAATCTTAGTAGGGACAGGGCTACAGGGACCTTCAAGGTTAGCAAGCTGAACCTCGTCATTGTCCAGAGGAGGACAGTAAGGCCCTAAGAGCCTTAGCAACTGGGCTAAGATTATACGGCAATCTTGGAGTAGAGATATGCTAGGCCATGGCCCTCTTTGCCCGCCAACCCTGAGCTATTTATACTACCCTAAACCTTCTAGTGCCTGGGCTGGAAGATTCCAAAGTCCAGCTTCCACCCCTTTCCTTTCGAGTCGAGTCTTGCTGTTTGGCTTTCCCAGGGAAGAAGACAGCTTTTTGGTTTATTCTTGTTTCCAATTGCAGGCCATGAGGGACTGGAAAGAATGGTACCCATAAGGTAAATACTGTCAGTGTCCCCATTTTATAGATGAGGACACAGAGACTTGGAGAGATGGTATATCTTGGCTAAGGTCTCACAGCTAATACCTACCGGTGTTGGGATTTCAGCACAGGTGACGGGCTTTATCACTTTACACTGCCCAGCACCATATTCCTAGTGAATTACCCCTCAATCTCAGAATTGCTTGCTGCTCCTTGGAGCCCTAGAGCTAAGGCTGGAGTGAGGACTCAGTCTGTCTCACACCTGAGGTAGGGTAACATAAGCAGTGACCAGAGTTCAGCAGGGAGGACGTGGGCATCTCCCTCAGGAGATAGGGGGACTCCAAGGTTTGGGCGACCCACCATAGGAATCTAGCCACTGTCTCCAAATGGCCACAGATGAAGATTCTAACAACAACCGAAAAGAACCAGGCTGGGCATGGTGGCTTATGCCTGTAATACCAGCACTTTGGGAGGCTGAGGTGAGAGGATTGTCTGAGCCCAGGAATTTGAGACCAGCCTGGGCAACATAGTGTTTTTTCATCTCTACAAAAAAACAAAAATTTAGCCAGGCATGGTGGCACATGCCTGTGGTCCCAGTTATTGAGGAAGCTGAGGTGGGAGGATCGCCTGAGCCCAGGAGGCCCACTGCACTCCAGCCTGGGCGACCAAGTGAGACTTTGATTAAAAAAAAAAAAAAAGGAAAAGGGAAGGTCGGGAACTTTCCTTCCCCTGGTCCCACTGTTCTCTGAACCTCAGTTTTATTTATCTTTTAATGAGTAAAACTGGCGACTTGAATGAGTCCTCCAAGATTCCTTCCTCGTTAACAGCCAACAAGGGATGAGCACAGTGAGGAGCCTCGAAATAGGAGCTCAGCATCCACCAGCCCTCTGTCGGAGAGGGAAGTGTGGCCAAGTCCTTGCTTCAAGGTCTCAGCCTGGTAGAGAAAACACACGTTTGAAGAGCACATAAACCGGCCCTTGACTGCGAGTTCAAGTAGCCTAACATTGCAGAGTCCCTGGGGACAGGGGGAGTTTGGGAATGGCTCCTCCTGGTTCCGTCCTCCAGGCCTCCTCCCATTCCAGGCCTCTTCTACCTCCCTGATCCTCAACCCTCAAAGACCTCAAGAGGCCACAGTTTGAGGGTGGCAAAGACACACTCTGCTCTGCCCAGGCCTTCACGGCTCTCTGCAAGATTCCTCACTCTTTAATAGCCAGCACGTGGGTTTGAGAGCGGTCTGGGAAGAGGTGGCCCCTCCTGCTCCACCCAGAACAGTGTTCCTGCAGGTTGAGTTCACCCTGCCCGGACTAGCAGCCCAGTGGGCACCCACTCCTGGCCGCCATGTTCAAAAAGCATCTTCTTCAATTGTCCCCACCACACAGTACCTCGACCAGGATGGGAGGTGGGGAGGAGGAGGAACGACACTTGGCACCCTTCCATCATTCTTCCACTTAATCCTCATAGCAGCCCCCCCAGTGTGTGTGTGTGTGTGTGTGTACACACACAGGGGGTGCCCAAAAAAGTATACACATTTAAAGAGATGTTATCTATGTATTATTTTTCAAAGTTGAATTGAATTACAGTAACAATGTGTAGTATGACATTGGCTCAACTGTGCTTCTGCCACTTTCTTTGACTGTCCTGCTTGTCGCACAGTGATGCTAGCATTCGTTTAATTAATACAAGTGAATATCATACTTAAATTGTGTATAATTTTTGGCACCCCTGTACATATATGTAAAATAATATATAATTATATAATATATATAATAAATATTGACTTATTTATTTATTTTCTCTTTTAACAAATTTTTTTATTTTAAATTGTGGGGTGCAAGTCAGGGTTAAGTATACAAATGTTCATTATGCAGGAACCCTTGTTAATGAAGTGTGTTCCCTCCCCCCCCCGCCGTAGAATCCTACTACTGCCAATCCTGCCCCCTCATAAATACTTATTTATTTTTAAGTGTATTTGAGTAAGGGTCTCACTCTGTCATCCAGGTTGGAGATGATCCTTCCGCCTCAGTCTCCCAAGTAGCTGAGGACTACAGGCCTGCGCCACCACGCCTGGCTAATTTTTAACTTTTTTTTTTTTTTTTTTTTTTGTAAAGACAAGGTCTCACTAGGTTGCACAGGCTGGTCTCAAACTCCAGGGCTCAAGCAATCCTCGCACCTCGGCTTCTCAAAGTGCTGGGATTATAGGCATGGGCCAACAGCATTTGGGCTCCACGAATTTATGGCAAAGGAAAATGAGCTCTGAAAATGACTTACCCAAGGTCCTATGACGGATAAGTGGCAAAATCAGGACGCAAAAGCAAACCTGACTCCACACTGGCTTCCTCGCCGCTAAGATCTGAGACCTGGCATTCACCCATTCACAGCCAGCTAGTTTAGCCCTTGCCCCATCACCAAATAAGCCTTTCAGCTGGGCCTAAAAGGCGCCTCCAACTCCTTTAGTGAGGTCACGGGCTCTCTCCGAAGCAGACCGCCCCACCCACCCTTGCCTTGGCAGGCCCGGCCTTCCATGGCTCAGCTCTGTCACGTAGCCTGGGACCTGCCAGCTCCTTGAAACCCTCTGCTAGGAGGAGAGCCTTCCAGCCTTCTTCCCCAGCCCTGAGCCCTCCCATGTTATCAGCCTCATCCCCTGGCCTTCCTCCTGCGGGCGGGGGCGACTCCTGCCAGTCCAGAGGTCTGAGGGCTCCGACAGCCCTGCCAGACGGCGTCTGGGGCCCTCAGCTCTTGCTGGAGAGCCCCCATGGGCCCACCCGCCTCGGGATGGTCGCTGCTCCGCAGGACCCAGACCCAGTTCCCCCCAAGCGGAGAAGCCGGCTGGCGAGGCCGCGCGGGGTTTGGCATCCGCATGTCTCTCCTGCCCTCTGCCGGTCGCCGGGCAGGAGGCGGGCCCGGGCCGGCGATCCCACGCCGGGTCCGCTGCGGGCATTGACTCTCAGGCCTTTACATGTTTGCTGAATGAACTGAACGAACGAGTGGATTGTGTACAGTTCTGGACCCTGGAGCCTAATGGCCGAAGAGATAGGGCAAAAACCAGTGAATTCGGCTGAGTCGAGTCCCTCCCACCTCCCTGCCCAACCCTCCCCAGCCCTCCTTCACAGCATGTGACCTTCCTAGGATGAACTAGACTTCTCCAGGCCTAGGCAACTAGTTGCATCTCCACGTGCCTCATGACGGTTTCCTTGGCCACATCCCCATTGAGTGGTCTCAAATGTCTGCTTGAATGCCTCCCATGACGGGGCACTCACTAGCTATCAAGTGACCCTTTCCACTTTCCGAGGGCTATAAGCAAAAGAATGTTTTTTCTTTCGCCCTCACACTAAATATTCCCCTGACACTTCCACTCAGAGACCCAATTCTTGCTTCTTGGGTGATCCCTCAGAAATCTGACCTGTCCACCCCGTGACAGCCTTTCACTCCTTCAAGAGAGCAGTCACATTCCTGAGACTTCTCTTTTCTCCCCCCAAACACCCTGGGCTCTCTACTTTCTGAGAGATTTATCCTAATAGGACATCTTGAAAAATGGAAAAATCTAGAAGACTCCGACAACGATCATGGTGGAATTCTAAAAGATGAAGGCATTTTCCGTCTGAAGACCTTCTGAAAGGCAAACACATGCCTACCCCTAGCAGAAGCCCTAAGTGACAAAATGGGGTGATTCTTCCATCACGATTTGCAGTGTTGTAGATTTCGAATTTACAAAGCTCTTTCGTAGGTCAACATCTAAGTAAGTTTAGTATTTGCATCCCAGTTTTAGGGATGAGAAAAGCGAGGCCTGAGAGAGAGAAAAAAAATGCTTTACTAATGATCACACAGGAAGCAAAAGGCAGCTGGCACTCAGACCTGATTCCCAGCCTACCATTCTTGCTGCAAAAGCTTTGGCCGCTTGAGAAGGTAAAAAAAAAAAAAAAAAAAAAAAGGCAGAAACAAATACTGAGTACTTAATATATGCCAAACATTTTTCTAAGGGCTGAATATGTATTAACTTAATGTTCAAAATGACCACGTAAGGCAGGTATCATTGTTATTTGTATTCCCATTTTATTTTCCAGGGTTAGTGAATCCCACATCCAGCACACTAAGCTGTGTAGTCCAGCTCCAGAACGGATGCCTAGTCTCACCACCACACACTCCATGCTTGACACACATCTTTTCTCTCCTTGCCTCTCATTTACCTGACCAATGACACTGTGGCCAAAGTGAAAGAAGCATTCCCCAGGGGTGGGAGTAGGGAGATCTTCCTTCCAAGGCAGCGTGAACAGCCTAGAGGCTGGTTCCAATCCTGGCTCTGCCACTTTCTAGTTGAGTGACCTTGGGCGAGTTATTCAACCTCTCTCCCCTCCTCAGTTTCATCATCTGTGAAATGGAGGTACCGCTAGTCCCTGCCTCATTGGGTTTCTGTGAGTTATGAGTTAATCTTTTTATAGAGTGCCTAGAGAAGTGAACTTTTAGTATTAAATTTGGACCTTTGGCTGTTTGAGGTGACTGGGGCAAAGTCTGGAGGGTGGATTAAAGAAGGCGCCATCCTGTGAGAGCACAGAGGAAGAGTCCGGGAATCCAAAGGGCGAGTGCGCTGGGGGAGGTGAGGGTGGAGGAGAGAAGAAGAGATGGTGGGACTGGCTTTCAGTGGGACCTGATCTTTTCGTGGAGTCATGGTTTCCCCGAATTAAAAGGACCTCTCTGGGACATCTTATCCAACCAAGCAGTGGAGTAGGCAGGAGTGTCCAATCTCAGCCAGAGGCCTTGGGAGACCAAGAAGTCCATTTCCTAAGATCAAGGGCACGTTGCATTAAGGTAAGTGACACTTGGGAAGCTGGAGTTGAGGAATGTTCTCTTTGACTCTTTTAAGGGACTTGACAGCAGGGATATAGGGTCCAGATGTCTTTACACCTGGCCTCGATTTTGTTTCATATTCTGTTCTAAGGAACAAAACAGATCTGCAGCAGAACTGTGTGAGTTCCAGGTGGATGGCACATTGATAGCAACAGCTAACATTTATGAGGCATTCCCTTGCACCAGGTGCAATTCTGAACACTCACTTGTGTTAACTCATTTAATGTCTGAATCATTGCTTTGACGGCATTAGTCCCACTTTACCCAGGACTAAATGGACACACGAAGAGGTGATAACATTTGGTCATCATTGTGCAGTGAGTTGTGATCCAAATCAGAGGATGAGAGCTAGACCCTCTGACTCCAAGACCTGTATTCTTTTTTTTTTTTTGAGTTGGAGTCTCACTCTGTCACCCAGACTGGAGTGCAGTGGCCGCTCCCGGCCACCGCAGCCTCAACCCGCTGGGCTCCGGCGATCCTTCCGCCTCAGCCTTCCAAGTAGCTGGAACTACAGGCGCATGCTACCACGCCCAGCTAATTTTTTTGATTTATTGTAGAGATGAGGTTTCGCCAAGTG
>NW_007255128.1:368705-383092 GCF_000164805.1 Carlito syrichta | reverse complement strand
CTTGGAAGGCTGAGGTGGAAGGATCGCCTGAGCTCAGCAAGTTGAGGCTGCGGTGGCTGGGAGCGTGCCACTGCCCTCCAGTCTGGTGACAGAATGAGACTCCCAACTCAAAAAAAAAAAAAAGAAAGAATGTATTTTTCTAAATCTATATGTTGTCTGAAAATTTAACTGGCTCTTTAAAGAGTTCAGAGAAGCAGGTTTCTCCCTGAGCTTATGGCAGCATTTTGTTAGAATTGAATGGGGTCATCAGTAGCATCCTTTATTCCTCCAGCAGGTATCTGGATTCTTGCCCCAAGTTGGGGCCTGGGAATGCTCTGCAGGTGAAATAGACTCAATCACTGCTCCGGTGAGGCAGAGAGATGCTGGTGAAATCGTCACACCCATATATAATCCATACCACGATGAGGGCTATGAAGGAAAGGTCCAGAATGAGAGTGCATGGTAAGCAGCAGGAACTGCCCTAGGCTCGGGGGAGAGGGCGTGTGTCAGGAAAAATTTTGTCCCTGGGTATATAAATAAAAATTTTTATATAAAAGAATGTCTTTTTCCCAGGTTATTTCTGAGTTAGTGTAAATAAGGAACAGGGACTCAAACTTCGCTCAGAGGTTCAATACTTTGACACGGGAAACCTTCACCAAGAAGCTTCTGAGAATGCATCGCTCGTGGATAAAGAGGGTGCAAAACGCTTCTCTGGTGTCCAGAGTGAGCTGGCATGAGGGGAATCTTCACTGATCCCAGCACCTTACAGTGCCCTGGCTCTCCTTTGTCGAAATGGCAGTCCCTACACATTCATGGCATGCCCCAGCCTTTAGAAGCAGAGTGACATCAGGAATCTAGCTCTGGAAACAGAGTGATACTTGGGTTAAGTTCCTTAACTCTTAGAGGTCTCAGCTGCTACTCTATAAAATGGGTTAATAACAATATCTACTTCCAGGGCTAATGTGAGATGAAAATGAGATGACGCTTGAGAATCATACCATGTATAGCAAGTGTCCATCAATGTGGGCTGGGATAACTTTAACTAGCAAAGGTTAAGACAGTGAGATGGAGCTGCATTTATCTCAAGATGTAACATGGAATTTCATTTCTTTCTAAGTAAACCCTTGCTTCAGTTATTTCCACCCTTGTTTCTTTCTTTTCTTCCTTTCCTACTTACCTACTTACATCATCTAGTTCTATAAACCTTCAGGGAAAAAAGCCATATGATATAAAATTGCTTGGTGTTTCCTACATGAAAAGAGAAAGATAATCAATATGGAAATCAAATTCTGCTTAGCATTTCCAATGGTTATTTATAAAATTTACCCCAAGGGAGAAACAGGAGTCTAAATATAAAAATCACGTAGAAATTCCCATTTAGGGAGCCCCAAAGTGTTTTATTTTTAATGCATTATTATGATTGTGGAGGTTATTATTAAATTTCAGACACTGTGGGGTGGCAGAAAGACCTCCAAGTAAGTTTTGCCCAGGAGAGGAGGGGTCCCCATGAGTGGCTGTCAGAACCCAACCACACACCATGGCTGCCTCGGCGGTGGCTCCTAGCAGTGCACTTCAGAAATGCCTTCTCCTCTCCCCGGTGGTCATGAATCTATAAAGAGGATGGTCCTAAGGGCAATGCTGCCTGGGTGTGCCCTGGGTGTGTGAGAGCTGCAAGTGGACTTCTGGTCCTCTGAGGGTGAGAAAACAGCCCCTGCCTCCTCAGTCTCTAAGAGAACACACTATCATTTATCCCCTCACTTGACAATGGCTGGAATGCTGCCTCTCCAGGCACACATAATTACTCACCATAATTATACTTGACATTTGGACAACACTTTATAGCCACTAATTAGTTAAATGCACACATCACCCTATGAAACCAAGAAGGATCCAGGCTCTGCTTTGTTGAGGGAAAAAAGGGGCGGGGAGCAGGTGCCCAGGCACAGTTCAAATCAGAGGCGCTGCATTCTAGGCCGTGCTCCTGCTCCCAGGCCCAGCCCAGGAGGCATTGGACAGCAGACAAGGGTTTTCGCTTTCTTCCCCCCTCAGAAAGCCAATGAAGTAAAGGTCCCCTAAACCATTTCTTCTGCTATGGTATGGAAGTACACTCTGAGGAATCTCTACATCAATTGGAAGCCCTAGCTAACTGATTGCCAAGGACCTCTTGAGCTTTGACTAAAAGTGTATAGGGACTTCCACCTGGAAAGGTAGAAGAAAAATGGTATGCCTTCCTTCCTTCCCTCCAGGAGCACACAGCCTAGCTGGGCTAGAGTGAGGCAACATGATGCACATGAACTAATCACAGGTAAGTCAGAATGGAGCCATGTGGAATGGAGTTTGCTGAAGATCAGAAGAAGGAAGGGCTTGCTGCTGCAGCACCTGGGAATGCTGTGAGTGGCTAGCCAGCAGCCAGTAGCTGCTCAGGGATATCCTCAGCTGCAGTGAGCTGCCTCACCCAAGCTGATGCTCCTTCCCAAGGCAGCCCATCTGATGACTGGACAATGCAGAAATATATTCATAAAGGCTCAGCCATCTCAGCCCATCTTGGGACAACCCCAAAGGGATATTCTAACTGCAGAGCTCCCCATGAAGTGGGCTGAGTCCGTTGTTGGGTCTGTATTGCAGCTCTACTTTTTCCTCTTCCTAATTCTAGTTCCTTCCCTTCCCTTTCAAAGGTGTTCATCTCAAAGTCACCGCGAAAGAAGCATCCTGCATGCTAATCTCTGCCTCAGAGTTCACTTCAGGGTATTCAGTATTAGAAAAGTAGATAAATGGGCCAGGCTCAGTGGCTCAGCCTGTAATCCCAGTACTTTGGGAGGCCGAGGCGAGGGGATTGCTGGAGCCCGTGGGTTCGAGACCATCCCAGGCAACTTGGAGAGCCCTCATCTCTACAATAAATAAAAAATAATAATAATTAGCTGGGCGTGGTAGTGCATGCCTGTTCTGGCTACTTGGAAGGCCGAGGCAGAAGAATAGCTGGAGCCCAGCAGATCAATGCTGGGGTGGCCGTGAGCATGCCACTGCACTCCAGCCTGGGTGACAGAGTGAGACTCCAACTCAAAAAAAGAAAAGAAAAGGAAAGTAGATAAATGGAGTTCCACTTGGGGACATCCAGGGGCAGGGAAGCAGGATGTGGGAGTCATCAAGCTGGGGTACATGGAATGAGTGAGAGCAAGGGAGAGGATGAAGGTAAGAAAATAAGCTGGGAGGCCGAGTAAGGAGGAGCTGGACCAGAGTATGGCAGGGGATGATGAGAATCCATGAGCCACCACAAAGGAAGAAGAAAAGATAGGACTTGGTAGAAGATTATTTTCAGAGAGAGAAAAGTCAAGAATAAAAGGTATTAGTCTATTTTTTAAATTATCACATTAAGAAAATAATAATAATATAGGATGGAGAATTGTTGTGATAAATTCGGTTTTAGACTTGAGATTGAGTTGACCACAACACTTCCAAGTGGAGATACCTTGTATGTTATTGTGTATATAAAGGGAGTTGGTTTGGGATCTGTGTCACCCTTTCCGAAGATGGCCACAACTAATTCTGTGCCCTCCCCCTCCCCCAAATCTGCACAATAAGAGATGTTGTCTGGTGTCTGAAGCTAGATCAGAAAAGACCATGAAGCTTCTTCTGCCTCATTCTTTTGTAATAAAGCCATATGTCACGTAAGAAATCTTCTACCCTCAGACCAGTCTGCTGGAGAAGCTTTGTATAGCGGACGATAGGCAGAATCAACTGCCAAACATGTGAGTGAACCGTTTGGATGGTCATCCCAGACAAGATGAATAAAGCCTCAGTCAACATCTGACTACAACAATGTGAGAGATCTCAAGTGTGAACCACCCAACCGAGCCCTTCCCAGATTCCTGACCCTCCTAATTGTTTTAAGCCACTTGAGCCCTGGGGTAATTGGTTATGTAGCAATAGTAACCAATCTGGTTCCACCCCACACTATTCTGCTTCACCTACCCTGCCCCATCATCACCTACCTTCCACATAGCCACAGGAATCCTTCTTAAGTTGTTCCCAGTTAATCTCATCAAATCACTCCCCTGTTTAAAACCATGGTTCCCAACGTCCTGCAAAGGTCCTCAGATTTCAGTATGCATTTTATGGTTAATTTTATGTGTCAGCTTGACTGGGCCACAGGGTACCCAGATATTTGGTCAAATATGGTTTTAGGTATGTCTGTGAGGGTGTTTCTGGATGAGATTAACCTTTAAATTGGTAGACTGAATAAAGCAGATTGCTCTCCCTAATGTAGGTAAGCCTCATCTAATCAACTGAAGACCTGAATAGAACAAATAGGCTGAATAAAAAACTCCTTTTGACTGACTACTTGAGCTGAACATGGGCCTTTTCCTGCCTTCAGACTTGAACTAAAAAATTAGTTCTTGGGTCTCAAGCCTATTACCATTCAGAGTGAAACTATCATCAGCTCTCCCTGGCCTCAAGTTAGCTGACTGCAGATCATGGGACCTCTCACCCTCTATACTTGCACGAGCCAATTTCTCTTTTTCTTTTTTTGAGTCAGAGACTCACCCTGTCACCCAGAATGGAGTGAAGTAGCCATAATCATGGCTTACTGCAGCCTCAACCTCAGGCTCAGATGACCCTTCTGCCTTAGCCTCCCAAGTAGCTGGGACTATAGGCATGTGCCACCACACCAAGCTAATTTTTTGATTTATTATAAAAATTAGATCTCACTATGTTGCCCAGGCTGGTCTCAAATTCCTGGGCTCAAGCAATCCTCCCACCTCAGCCTCCCAAAGTGCTGGTATTACAGGTGTGAGTCAATCATGTGTGTGTGTGTGTGTGTGTGTGTGTGTGTGTGTGTGTGTCTGTGTGTGTACACAGAGACAGAGTCATACACTGCATAATAATGTTTTGGTCAATAACAAACCACATATATGATGGTAGTCCCATAAGATTATAATACTGCATTTTTACTGTACCTTTTCTGTTTAAATATGTTAAACACACAAATACTTACCACTGTGTTATAAATACCTGTGGTGTTCAGAACAGTAACATGCTGTACAGGTTTGTAGCCTAGGAGCCAGAGGTTGTACCATATAGCTTAGGTACGTAGTAGGCTATACCACCTAGGTTTGCGTAAGTACACACTATGATGTTTGTGCAATGATGAAATCACTAACAATGCATTTCTTAGAACGTATCTCTATTGTTAAGTGATTCATGAGTGTGTGTGTGTGTGTGTAGTTTCTCTGAAGAGCCCTAAAACAGGTGGAGTCTAGGAATTTGCTTTTTATTTTTATTTTTTTAATGGTGTGCCTGTGATGTTTAATATACATATGCATTATGAATGATTACCACAATCAAGCTAATTAACATATCTGTCACCTCACATAGTTATCATTTTTGTGCGTAGTAAGAATATTTAAGATCTACTCTTTTAGCAATTTTCCTATATAATACATTATTATTAAATAAAGTCACCGCACTATACAATAGATCACCAGAACTTATTCAACCTGTCTAACTGAAACTCTGTAACCTTTGACTAACACCTTCCCATTTCTCTCCCTCCAACCCTAGTACCTGGCAACCACCACTCTACTTATGCAGTAAGAATTTGATTTTTAGAACAAGATCCTTGGATTATTTGATTATGATTCTGACACTGGTTGACAAAGCTGCAGGATACAGTCCCTCACCAACCAATATTCCACTCCTCTTTTGTTCTAAACATAAAATATCTCACCACCACCCTCAAGAGGACGATGGCTTTCTTGCAGAACCTTCTGTAGCTTCTATATTTATCTACCAGGTTCCTAGTTTGAGCTTTAATTTCTGTAATTTATATTATGAAAATAATTTTATTTTCATTCTTGATATATACATGTATAGAATTACATCTATAAATTAATATTTTATGTGATGTGGTTTTAAATATGCATGTGTATAAAATTTATAAGTTAAATAGTAACAGTAGGAAAAAATATTTTTCAGATAAACATTACTTCCATCACCATCCCCTTCCATTCCCCCAGAGAATCTAATACTCTGACCCCCTGTGTTGAAAACCACCACTTTAGCCAGAAATTTTGAAAAGAAAAGAAAAGAAAACCGCTACTTTACCCAGTGAGGGTTCTCTGAAGATCCCCTGTTTGTGCTGTTGTCTCTGCCCAGAAGGCTTTTTATTCCTTTGACAAATATGTATTGAAAATTTAACACATGCCAGGCATGGTGCTATACAACATACCCCATAAAGAAGTAATTGATTCTGCCTCTGAGGGTCATAGGCCTTAAGTACACACTTTGATAACAGCCTCACCATGACGTGATAAAGTTAGATACCTCCTTCACTAGACTGTTAGGTTAGGGACGGCATCTTGTTCATTTTCTAGTCACTGGCACAGTGCCCAAACCCAGTAGGAACTCAATTAGTGTTGATGAATGAGTTAATAAACCAATGTTGATAGCCCCGTGTCTGGCACATCACAGATAATCAATAAATATAGGTTGAAATGAAACTGAATTGAAGTACAGGTCACAGGAATAAAGGCAGAGAGAATTGCAAGAAAGAGGGATTGTTGAACACTGTCAGAAAAGATACCAGAAGATCAAGGAAGGTAAGCACTAGGAAAAAAAAAAAGAAAATATTGAATTTGACAAAATGGAAGTAAATGTTAAATTCTAAAGTTAACAGCAATTGACAAAATGTTTATCACAAAACCAACAAGTGAAGATCAGTGTTTAACTGCCCTCAGAGTGTTCATGGTATCTCTTTTAATCCAGTTACTGGGTAAGTTCCTTTGAACTCTACAGGTTTATTATGACAGTCTTCACTACCCAGCTAGTTAAAGTCACACTTGAATTTATTTTTATTTTTTATTTTTATTTTTTGAGTAGAAGGCTCACTATGTCGCCTAGGCTGGAGGGCAGTAGCATGCTCACAGCCACTGCAGCCTCGTCCTGCTGGGCTCACACAATCCATTCACCTCAGCCTTCCAAGTAGCTGAAACCACGGACGTGCGCCACCATACCTGGCTAATTTTTTAAATTTACTGTAGAGATGGGGTCTCACCATGTTGCCCAGGCTGGTCTTGAACCCCTGGATTCAGGAAATCCTCTCACTTCCATCTCCCAAAGTGCTGGGATTTCAGGCATGAGCCACCACGCCTGGCTCACACTTGAATTTTAGATTTGATCATACAATTGTCCTTTCTATGAAAAGATGGGACCGCCAGCTAAGGTGCTATCAGCCTAGAAACTCTCCACTCATTCACCTACCAAGGACTTTCTGTGCTATATCCTGTGCTGAGTACAGTTCATTCTTCAGCTAAGGTGTCGCTGCTATTTGTAGCATTTGTGCTTATTTGCTGTGGCTTCATTTAAAAAACCTTAAATCCTAGACTTGCCTGGATTTCCAGGGTAGCTTAATTCCTGGGAAATTTCTCGAAATATTTAAAATTCTTCATGATATTTGCCGCTTGCAGAACCAGCACTAGCATGAACATCCAGGTGTCTCCCTTGAGTAGAAACACGGCCCAGAATATGTCCCAGGGAACCCTGGTTTTCATCCTCTGGCCAAATAAGTCCAAGGCTTCTCTCTTGCAGAATTTGCCAGTCTTTTATATGCTAAGATGCATGGGGTAAGGATGGAGGCTTGGGTAATAGGGTATAAAGTGTTTTTTAAACTTCTTAAATTTTTTTAGTTTGTTTTATAAGATATTGGAAAATATTGCCAATGTGATTATGATTCATTCACTCATTCAACAAAAATTTTATGTGCCAATTATGTGCCATGGCAGCGTACTGAGAACTAAGGATAAAATGGTGACTAACAGGACATACAGACCTGTCCTTACAAAGACTTGGGGGGAGATAGACATGAATCAAATACACTAAACTATAAGTCAAATAATCACACAAAAAAACCCTGAGACAGCTGCTACAAAAAAGAGGCACATCCCATGGCCACCAGAGAGTTTACAATAAGGGGCTTCAGTCTGGTCAGGGAAGGCTACTCCGAGGCAGTGAACTGGAGCTGATATCTGAAATGTGAGTAGATCTTGTGGGAATGAGGGTGGTTAAGAGCACGTGCTCTGAGTGGGGGGAGTTGGGTGGGTATGTGGGATAGAAAGGCCAGTGGAAGGATGGGGAGCAAGCTGAAGCTAAAATGGCAGGAAAGGCCTCATGGCCATGTTGGGAATTTTTGTCTTTATCTCAGGAGCAACAGAAGTCATTAGATTTGCATTTTGGAAAGACCATTCAAACTGCTGAATGGAGAACTGATCAGAGGTGAGTCAGAATGAATCTAGGTAAGCCATTTAGAAGGTTAGGCCAGGCATGGTGGCTTGGGTCTTTAATCTTAGTGGTTTGAAAGGCCGAGGTGGGAGGATGGCTTGTGCCCAGGAGTTCAAGACAAGACTGGGCAACACAGTGAGACCCTGTCTCTACCAAAAAATTAGCTGGGTGTGGCAATGCACCTGTAGCCCCAGCTATTCAAGAGGCTGAGGCGGGAGGATCACTTAATCCCAGGAATTAAATATTACAGTTAGCTATGATTGTGCCACTGCACTCTAGCCTGGGCAACAGAGCAAGACTCTGTCATTTAAAAGAAAGAAGAAGGAAGAAGGAAGGAGGAGGGAGAAGGAAGGAGGAGAAGAAGAAGAGGAGGAGGAGGAGGAAGAGGAAGAAGAGGGAATTATATACTCGTTGACTTACTCAGAACAGTTCCAGTTTACAGAAAGGTTAAGTGCCCTGCCCAAGATAACACATTACAGAAATTTAGGGTCAGCATTGACCAAAACAAAACATTGCTTGGACCGTAATCAGAACACCACACTGTTCATTCTGTATTGTCTAGACTGTTAAAATGAACACATATAACTCCCCTGACCCCAGACTGTGCTGAAGTCTACTTTCACTAAATTTTTACTAGACAGCTTTTTAAATTGACAGATAAAAATTATGTATCTGTAATGTACAACATGTTTTGAAGGCTTAACTTTTTACATTTTATACTTGAAGTTATTTGCTAGCCGGGCTCGGAGGCTCAGCCTGTAATCCCGTGTTTTGGGAGGCTGAGGTGAGTGAATTGCCTGAGCCCGCTGATTCGAGACCCGCCTGGGCAACTTGGCAAGACCTCATCTCTACAATAAAAAAAAAAAAAATTAGCCGGGCGTGGTAGCGCGCGCCTGTAGTTCCAGCTATTCGGAAGGCTGAGGCGGAAGGATCGCCAGAGCCCAGCAGGTCGAGGCTGCGGTGGCTAGGTGCAGCCACTGCACTCCAGTCTGGGTGATGGAGTGAGACTCCAACTCAAAAAAAAAAAAAAAAAAAGTTATTTGCTAACTTTAGGTGTACCTGAGTTTTTTCCCCATCCAACCAAATTCTAAGTAGAGATCATGTCATTCAATTTTCTCCTTGTATTTTTGCTGTACTGGACACATAGAACATGCTTAATAAAGATTAATTAGCTCATTGATTAAAGGAATTCACAATTTTAAAATATCATGGCAATACTATTTGTATTCATGTTACATATATACAAACATTTACAGAAATCAATTTTTTTTCCTTTTAGATGATTCACAGTTGTTTTGAGAGGATAGAGTTTCCCAAAGTGGGCTCACAGAGATAGCTTGTGACATCTTAGAAGCTGATTGCATTTGTGTGACAGACTTTATGTGCTAAAACACCCCAGAAAATATCTGAATCTACCACTTTCTGTCCAACTGAAACACAGTTGGTGACAGAAACACTCATATTCTATCAACTTTATAACCATAACAGATTTTTAGGTAGGTGGAATTTGAGATGTGAGAGATAAGAAGATGTCGTAGACTGTTCTCTCAAGATCTCTTTAAATTGGAATCTCCACCAGACACTGGAAACAGCAAGATAATTTTGCCTAAGATCCAACAAGGAGTCACAAATCAAGCTTTTACTGTCTGACTTTGGGAACTTTGTCCAGTAAATAAGAGTCTCTGAATCTCCATCTCCTTTGCAAGATACCTACTTTTCACCTCTAAACTGCCTATAGTTAAATGAAAAACTCTCTTGTGGTTGCTATAAACTACTGACACTAAAGACCCACTCTTAAGTTAGGCAAAAACAACACAGTTGCTGTATATTTCCCCATTACATTAGTGACCTATGGAGTTGTCTGTACCACTTATCAAATTTCCCTGTTAAAGTACTGTGCCATTCACAAGAAGAGGAGAATGAATATTGGTTAGGCAACCAGCTGTGTCACCCATAATCTGTAAGGATGACTTAAATGCTTTGTACAGATTGTGGGTGGGTGGGAGGGCTCCAGGGTAAAGATATTATTATTCTTAAAAATTTGTAAAATATATTGACTCTCTGCCTCATTTTCTTTATCTGAAGAAAGGGGATCATAGGCCTATCTGTCTCCTGGGGTGGTTATAAGGGTGGAGTAAGCCAATGTGAGGAATGTTTAAGCTGAATTCCTGGCATGCAGTATGTGCTCGATAAAGGCTGGCTTTTATTTCATTATCTATGTGAGTGGATCATGCAATATGACTTATTTGTTCACATTTCCTACAACTTGATTCACAGGGGATACAGTGGGAAGTGTCCAACAGTGGAGTCAGTGGACCTTAGTTCTGTCCTTTGCAGATTTGTGGGCTAAATTGAGAAAGTCACAAAATACAAAATTACGGGACTTTATGGGAATCTAGGACTCCAGAACGGCGCTACTTCTCCTTTCGCTTTGACTCTCCTGCCTCCTTCTTTAAAAACAAAACAGAGCAAATAAGCAAACACCATCACCAACAACTATAATCAGCCTGAGTCTTCGTTTCATAATCTGCAATTAAGATCATCTTATTTGCCTTTACTCACATGATTACTAGGAAAATTAAATTAGAGAATGTAAGTGAAATCATTAAATGCCATGTTTTAACGAATCCTACTAAACATCGTGAGCTTTACAATAGGTGTGTCTTGTAATTCACCCAGCAGGTAGCTGTGGAAGAGACTGTCTGCTCTCCTCCTTTTCCTTAGCGCTAAGGCCTCTGCTGTCCAGCTGGGCTAAAATAAACACTACACCTCCCAGCCTCCCTTGCAGCTAAGTGTGGCCAGATATCTGTGTTTTGGCTAATGAAACGTGGAATTTTAGTGTGCTACTTCCAGTCATGTCTTAAAAGGAAGACGGCATGCTGCTGTTTTTCCCTTCTTCCCTGTTGGTTGACTGAAATGCTTATGATGGCAGGAACCTGAGAAGCCATATCTGACCATGAGGCAGCACAAGAATGGTGGAGCAACAAAATAGAAGGAAATGATCTGTTCCTTAAAAGTTTTCAGAGCCACATTTCCGGCGGTGACGACCTACCCACGAGAGCATGCCTCTAGCAAAGGACCCTCTTCATCCCTCTCCAGAAGAGGAGAAGAGGAAACTCAAGAAGAAGCGCCCGGTGTAGAGCCCCAACTCCTACTTCATGGATGTGAAATGCCCAGGATGCTATAAAATCACCATGGTCTTCAGCCATGCACAAACAGTAGTTTTGTGTGTCGGCTGCTCCACTGTCCTCTGTCAGCCTACAGGCGGAAAAGCAAGGCTCACAGAAGGATGTTCCTTCAGGAGGAAGCAGCACTAAAAGCACCCCAATCAAGATGAATGGGAAACCATTCCAATAAACACATTTTGGATATATTAAAAAAAAAAGTTTTCAGAACCATTTAGTGGAAGCTGGAGATACCCCTTTACCCTTAAATATTTCAGCATGTGTTCCTAAAATCAAAGTCATTCTATTAATAATCGCAGTACAATGATCAAAATCAGGAACTATAACACCAATAAATTTTTTTTTTTTGAGTTGGAGTCTCACTCTGTCGCCCCGACTGGAGTGCAGTGGCCGCTCCTGGCCACCGCAGCCTCGACCTGCTGGGCTCCGGTGATCCTTCTGCCTCAGCCTTCCAAGTAGCTGGAATTACAGGCACGCGCTACCACGCCCGGCTGATTTTTTGATTTATTGTAGAGATGAGGTCTCGCCTGCCCAGGCGGGTCTCGAACCCGCGGGCCCAGGCAATCCACTCACCTCAGCCTCCCAAAGTCGCGGGATTACAGGCTGAGCCACCGAACCCGGCTACCAATAAATTTTTATTAACTAATTCACAATATATGTTCAAATTTTATTAATTGTCCCAGCACCCACTGAGCATCTCTGATACAAAATTTGAAATGCTCCAAAATCCAAAGCTTTTTGAGCACCCATGTGATGCCACATGTGGAAAATTCCACATATAAGCACCTAACACTAACTTTGTTTCATGCACAAGGTTATTTAAAATATTGTATAAAATTTCCTTCAGGTTATAAGGTACATGTGAAATATAAATGAATTTCGTGTTTAGACTTGGGTCCCTTCCCAAAGATGTCTCATTATTATATGCACATATTCCAAAATCCAAAAAAAAAAATCTGAAATATAAAATGCTTCTAGTCCAACCTGTTTTGTCCTTTATAGTTTCTTTCTCATCTAGGATATAATGTAGCATCATGCATTGGCTTTATTGACTTCTCTTTAGTCTCTTTAGTTTTTGTTATTTTGAAAGAAATTCAACATCTATTTATGATTTTAAACAGTAACAAATTAGGAATAAAGTGAATTTGTTTAATGTAAGGATGATAAAAAGCAAACAAATAAAACATATAGTAAATATCATCTTAAATGGAGAAACACTAGAAGTGTTCCCTTTAAAATTAGGAACAGGCCAGTTGCAGAGTCTTATGCCTTTAATTCTAGCACTCTGGGAGTCCTAGCAGGGAAGATTGAGTCCAGGAGTTTGAGACTAGCTTGGGAAACATAGTAAGACCCTGTCTCCTCAAAAAAATAAATAAATAAAATAGAATTAGGAATAAGATAGGAGTGCTCACTATCACTCTATTTAACACTGTACCAAATATTTTAGTTAGCACAATAAAACCAAAAAAACAAAATCATAAAAATTTGAAAGGAAGAAATACTCTTATTACCTGTAGATTATATGATTGTCTACATAGTAAAGCAAAAAGGAGACATCACTAAATCAATATAAATAATAGGAAAATTTAGCAAGTGGCTGCATTTTGACTCACTGAAAACAAATAAAAGCATAACTTAATTTTAAAAAAGAGACTGGGCACGGTGGTTCACACCCATAATCCCAGCACTTTGGGAGGTTGAGATGAGAGAATTGCCTGAGTCCACAGATTCGAGACTGACCTGGGCAACTTGGTGAGACCTTATCTCTACAATAAATCAAAAAATTAGCCGGGCATGGTGGGGTGTGTCTGTAACTCCAGCTACTTGGAAGGCTGAGGCAGAAGGATCACCTGAGCCCAGCAGGTTGAGGCTGCGATGGCGGTAAGCATGCTACTACACTCAAGCCTGGGCAACAGAATGAGACTCCAACTAAAAAAAAGAAAGAAAAAAAAAAGATACCAGGCAACACCTTTGGGTCCCCTCCCACTGTGGGAGCTTTGTCCTCTTAATAAATCCCGCTTTAAAAAAAAAAACCATAAACAATAGTAACATACTATAATGCAAGTCATGTAAGAGTACTCATAAAGTAGAAAAATTTTGCTGAGAGAAAGTAAATAAGATCTAATTAAATGAAAGTCTATCCCTATTTATTGAAAGGAAAACTTTTTTTTTTGAGTTGAGGTCTCACTCTGTTGCCCAGTCTGGAGTGCAGTGGCAAGATCATAGCTCACCGTAGTTTCACCCTCCTGAGCTCAGGTGATCCTTCTGTCTCAGCCTCCCAAGTAAATGAAAATACAGGTGTATGCCACCATGCCTGGCTAATTTAAAATTTTTTGTGGTGAAGAGGTGTTGCTATATTACCCAGACTGGTCTCAAACTTTTGGGCTCAAGTGATCTTCCTGCCTTGGCCTCTCCACATGCTGGGATTACAGGCATCAGCCAACTTTTTTTATAAGAAAAAATGCTTTTTAAAATAAGACTTTTTAAAAAAGGAAGCATTTTACTGAGTTGTCTATCACAGAAACACAGAACTGAGTACCACATATTCTCACTCATAAGCAGAATTTGAACAATTATCATAATACTATAAGAAAGGGATTGGCAGTAGTGGGAAACTGCCCGGGGAGGGTGGGGGCACACCTCATCAACAAGGGCACCTGCATAATGAACATTTGTATACTTATCCCTGAATTGTACCCCACAACTTTAAAATGAAAAAAGGAAGACTTTTAAAAATATTTATAAGAAAGAACTAGCCGGGCTCGGTGGCTCAGCCTGTAATCCCAGTACTTTGGAAGGCTGAGGTGAGTGGATTGCCTGAGCCCATGGGTTTGAGACCCGCCTGGGCAACTTGGTGAAACCTCAGCTTTACAATAAATCAAAAAATTAGCTGGGCGTGGTAGCGCGTGCCTGTAGTTCCAGCTACTTGGAAGGCTGAGGTGGAAGGAT
>NW_007255128.1:364383-368685 GCF_000164805.1 Carlito syrichta | reverse complement strand
CCACTGCACTCCAGTCGGGGCCACAGAGTGAGACTCCAACTCAAAAAAAAAAAAAAAAAAAAAAGGAAGAGCTAAACTTTACTATAGGCAAGAACCGGTGGCAGGATTGGGAGACGTGATGAGGATTTCTTAGACAAGATACAAAAAATGCTAACTATAAAAGGTTGGTAAATTCAATCTTATTTAAAGTAAGAACTTCTGTTTATTAAAAATCAGCTGAAATTAAGTGAAAAGGTAAGCCACAACTAGAGAAGGATATTTGCCATACATTTACGCTACCAGGGATTAGAAGCAAGATATATGAAAAACTCCATTAAGAAAGATATAACCCGGACAACCCTTTCGGGTCCCCTCAAACTGTGGGGGCTTTTCTGTCCTTTCAATAAAACCTGCTTTCTCAAAAAAAAATAAAAGAAAGAAAGATATAACTCAATAGGTGAACAAAAGACATGAATATATATATTTCATAGATGAAGAAATGTGTATGGCCACTAAACTTATAGAGATATGCAACCTCATTAGTAATTTGGGAAATAAAATATCAAAACCACAGAGAGATACTCTTTTATACCCGTTTAGTTCAAAAAAGTTATAAAATGCCAGAGACATGGATCAATAAAGATCTTACACATTGTTGGTGAGATTACAAATTCTTCAAAACCACTTTAGAAAACAATTTGACATTATCTTGTGAAATTGAACGTTCATTATCTCCTTCTTCTTCTTTAGAGACAGGGTCTTACTATGTTGCTCAGTGTATTGTCAAACTCCTGGTCTCAAGGGATCCTTCAGCATCTCAAGTAGGTGGGCATGTGCCACTGCACCTGGCTTTAATCTAGCCTTTAACCCAGTAATTTCACTCTTGGGTATCCTTCACCCTCCACTTCCCGAACCTATGCCAGATAAATCCTTGCATGTGTGTCTCAGGACACAGAAATAATAATCATAGTAGCACAAAAGTGAAAATTATTCATATGCCCATCGAAAGAAGAATGGATATGTAAATGGTGGCATATTCAATATGATGGAATATTTTATAGCAGTGGAAATTTACTATAGCTACTATATATGATAACATGGAAGAATCATAGTAAAACATGAATGAAAAATGCAAACCTCAGAAAAGTACACATGTTGTTCAAGTATAAGTTTATATAAAGTTCAAAGATGAGCAAAAAAAAGGATGTACTTATAAGGTACATGTGTACACATGTGTGCAAACATGCATACACGTATATGAATTCCTTTAAATTCCTTTTAAAATTCTTTTTAAAAGCAAGGATAGCTAAATACTATGAGGGTAGGCATTGGGGAAGATAGGGAGTAGCATTTAGGTAGATAACAATTATTAGTCATTTTCTATTTCTTGATTGAGTGCTGGGCTCATGGGTATTCACTATGTTATTAACAAATAATGAAAAGCTAAGACTCATATATGGACCACTGATGATTGTGTCTCATGAACTAAGAATTATGACTAATTCAATTCTATGTACCCAATTTCAAAGAAAAAATATATTAGTAATAACATTTATATAGTGCTTATCATGTGCCAGGCACTGTTCTAAGCTCTTTATATGTGTGTGGTTTTTTTGTTTGTTTTTTGGTTTTTTTGGAGTCAGTCTCACTCCGTCGCCCAGGCTGGAGTGTGGTGGCACGCTCATGGCCACCCCAGCGTTGACCTGCTGGGCTCCAACGATCCTTCCACCTCAGCCTTCAAAGTAGCTGGAACTACAGGCACGTGCTACCATGCCTGGCTAATTTTTAAAAAAAATTTATTGTAGAGACGAGGTCTCATCATATTGCCCAGGATGGTCTCGAATCCACAGGCTTAGACAATCCTCTAGCCTGGGCCTCCCAAAGTGCTGGGATTAGGATTACAGGCTTGAGCCACCTCACCTGTCCTCTTTATATGTTTTAACCCATTTAATTCTCTCAGTGAGGAGATTCTATGATTATTCTCATTTTATTTTATTTATTTGTTCTTTTTCTCTGTTTTAATAGCTTTAGGGGTACAAATAGTTTTTGGTTACATGGATGCACTGTATAGTGGCGAAGAAGTATGGAGATTATTCCCATTTTATAGATGAGAAAACCAAGGCCAGAGAGGTTAAACCCGCAGCAGAGCTGAGGTTTAACCCAAGCTGGTTGATTCCAGGGTCTGTATTCTTAATCACTACTCTATAAGGTATAGTAAATATACTTTATAAGGTGAATAAATGAAAGAGATGATCATACTAGGGCTTAGTCATGTAGAAGTTATAGCAGAGTGTTTCTATGATATTAAGGGTGAACCACAGAGAAACCACTGAATTGTATACTTTAAATGGGTGAACTTTATGATATATAAATTATATCTTAATAAAGTTGTTTTTTAAAAAAACCTCACAAACCACAAATAAGTAAGTGACTTTATAATGCAAACTGGGTCTGAAAAGGTTGTTTGCTATTTTGAGGGATTAGTATATGCCTATGGGTAAATACATACTTTTCCTGCAGACCAAACAAAATAAACCTCACTGTCAAGAGACAACTCACATTATGAAGGAAAAACGAAATAAAAAATTTTAATCTACTATTACGGGTGGGAAGAAATTTTCAATTCCCAGTTTTAGTTGTTTTGCATCTGCCAAGAAATCAAATGGCTCTTAGCTGCAAAGATAAATTTCATATTGCAGTTATAATTGTCTGTGTGTGTGTTGAGGATACACAAACAATAAAGCCAAGGAAAGAAGAGGGTGAAAAGAGGACACTTGAATGAAAACACACTGACATTTCAAAATTGTGCAGTTTTCTCCCATGTGCATAACTTTTGCTTTTCATTTTAAATCTAAAACGGATTTCAAAGAAGATGGAAAAAGCACTTCATACAGAAAGCTAGTCATGACTACTGGACTAGGGCAACTTTTCCTCCACACAATTTATTGGGTTTGGGCAGGACGCTCAAGGGAGCGATGGAGCTACATGCTGCTATGCTCCAGCAATCTGTTGGTAACTTAACTGTTTCATGACCCCTGAAAGGTCCTCTTCACCCAGGTCAGCTGTCCTCACAAACCTGGCCACTGATCACAAGGAGACAGACACAAGCTTGAATTGCACCTCAACAACTCCATCACCAAGACTAAAAGAAGGGTTCAAAGTCCTGGTCCCTCTAAGTCCTGGGTCCCTTTAATCCACTTGTACACATGTACCCTCTCTAAAGCACACGTATTAACACAGGCTGATAAAACCTCACTAAGCAGCTTCATGCTTTCAAGAACAGAGGAACTGAAAACAGAATAAATCACGTATTTTAACTACAGCATGGACGCATATGCCATTACATTGTGCGCGCACACACACACGCCCCACAGGCTGTATTTTGGCTGTCGCTGGTTATGGAACCTAGGCTTTTTTCATTAAACTTACTAGTCCTCTTAGCTCTGGGTCAGCTACTAGTGCCCCAGGCAAGGGTTCCTACTACAGCCAGTCATGGGCAGTAGCTTCCAACAAGCTCCCTGGCATTTCAAGTGGCAAGCCACTAAGCCTGGCACTCCTCAAGCATTGTCACACTCACTGGTGCCTGTTCAGATCCTGGAATTCTCTCCCTTAACTCTTCAGCTCCCTCAACCCCTATCATGAGCACTACAGTGATTTGCTGATTATCTTTTTCTCTGATCAGTGAGTCACCTATGCAGGCCAATTTAGGCTAAAAAAAATACTCACCTTGGAGTCTGGTTTATCTGATTGGCTATTGGCTATCAGATAATGGCTTAAATTCACTTTTCCTTTCTGTTGTATTAATATAACCTCGAAATAGATGAAAACTCCCATGTAAAGCTTTTTCTTTATTTGTACTTTTACAAATAATGTGCTTGTGTGTTTTTATTACACGGCATCCGGATTTTTATCTTTAAAAACCATTTCCCACTAAACGGAAACAAAACTCCCTGGAGAAATAGACTGATTCCACCTCTGGGGCAGGAAATTTATCAGGCAAGCCTGGAAGGAAATAATGGCGGAAGGGAGAGTTGGAAGAGAGATGTAGACGAAACAACATTGACATAATTTGATCACTGTTAAAACAAGGTGTTTAGTACATGGAAGTTCTTTATAGTAGTCTACTTTTGCATGTTTTTAACTTTTTCCATAAAAAAGAGTTTAAGGAAAGCTAGAAACAATAGCTTTTTTTTTATCAATATTTTTTATTATGGTTTTGTGGGGTACAGTTAAGGGTTAGGTGTACAATTACGTTTCATTCAGGCACCCTGTTGATAAGAGGTGTTTTCCCATCCCCAGGCAGATATTTGCTACTGTTAATCC
>NW_007255128.1:362578-364138 GCF_000164805.1 Carlito syrichta | reverse complement strand
CATAGTTTCCCAGTACCGTCAGTCATTTTCTTATAGTATTACATTGGATGTTCAAGGTCCATTATATGAGTGAGAACATGTGATACTCGGATCTTTGTTTCTGTGAGAGGTCACTCAGTACAATAGCTACTTTTAAAAAATGAGTCGAGTGCATTGGCTCAAGCCTGTAACCCCAGCACTTTTGGGAGGCAGAAGCGAGAGGATTTCAAGCCCAGGGGTTCGAGACCAGCATGGGCAACTTGGTGAGATCTCGTCTCTACAATAAATTTTAAAAATTCGCTGGGCGTGGTGGTGCACATCTGTGGTTCCAGCTACTTGGAAGGCTGAGGCAGAAGGATCCCGAGCCCAGCAGGTTGAGGCTGCTGTAGCCGGAAGTGTGCCACTGCACTCCAGACTGGGCAACAGAGTAAGACTCTGACTCCCTCCCCCAAAAAAAGGGGAAAGAGTGATAGCATGCACATGGTAAAACAAAATATTTCTTTTAAGAATTTCTACAAAGTTAAGTCTCCCTTCTACTCCAGACCTTCAGCCCTTCTCCTCAGGGCAATCTCTGTAACAATTTCATCAAGGAAGTCTCCATGAAAATATAAAATATATGTGTATACATACATATAAATAATACATATATAATTTTTAAAACTGCAGTCTGATGTAGTGGCTCACGCCTGTAATTCCAATGCTTTGGGAGGCTAAGGTGGGAAGATCACTTGAGGCCAGGAGTTTGAGACCAGCCTGGGCAACATAGCAAGACCCCAGCTCTACAACATGAAAAAAGTCAGCTGAGTGTGGTGATACATACCTCAAATCCCAGCTACTCAGGAGGCTGAGGCACTGTAGCTTTGAGCCCAGGAGGTCAAAGCTACAGTGAGCTATGATCAAACCACTGCATTCCAGCCTGGGCAACAGAGCAAGACCCTGTCTTAAAAAAAAAAAAAAAAAAAAAAAACTTTCAGGCCCGGTGCAGTAGCTTATACTTGTAATCCCAGAATTTTGGGAACCAAATGCGGTAGGAGGATGGACTGAGCCCATGAGTTCAAGACCAGCCTGGGTAACATGGTAAGACCTCATCTCCACAATAAATAAATTAGTGGGGATGGTGGTGCACATCTGTAGTACCAGCTACTTGGAAGGCTGAGGTGGAAGGATCACCGAAGCCCAGCAGGCCATGATCTGCCACTGTACTCCAGCCTAAGTGAGAGTAAGAGTTTGACACACACACACAAATTTCTTAAAGCCACAAATGGTACACCTTATTAGGGTTTATTTTAGTAGCCCATTTTAATACAGTGATGTCTACACATTACAATTTTGTGGGTTTTTATGCTTCAATTTACTGTCATCTGACTCATATTTCTTTGATCTAATCAAGATATAAAAGACCTACAGCTTCACATTCCTCAGGATTATTTGCAAAAATAAGAACAGATCAGGCAGCGCTAAACAGGTTATAGTCCTTAATCTTAAAAGTTTTCGGCGGGCTCGGTGGCTCAGCCTGTAATCCCGCGCCTTTGGGAGGCTGAGGTGAGTGGATGGCCTGAGCCCGCGGGTTCCAGACCCGCG
>NW_007255128.1:361831-362558 GCF_000164805.1 Carlito syrichta | reverse complement strand
ATCGCCGGAGCCTATCAGGTCGAGGATGCGGTGGCCTGGAGCGGCCACTGCACTCCAGTCTGGGCGACAGAGTGAGACTCCAACTCAAAAAAAAAAAAAAAAGTTTTCGGTTTAGGTTTCAGTCTTTGGGACATCACTGATTCCTTGAAACAAACACTTTGCATCCTCTATTACAGATTGGATCTTGAGACATGTGACTGTGGACGAGAACCCTCAGTCTCTGGACGAGGTCAATAGAGAATCTTCATCACCTCTGCCCGGGGACACCCAGGAGGCCTGAAGCATGCCTGACCACGTGATGAACTCGGCGCTACCTCCCAGCCAGGGCAGGGGCCGCCCTGGTCTAACCTCGGCACGCCCGACTCAAGAAAGGTCAACGCGAAGAACAAAAGCTGAGTTTTCAAACGATTGCTGATTGAAGGAGCCAAAGGAGGCGGATTCGGAGACGCCGCAAGGTGGCTGCCATTACCGGCTTCAAATAGAAGAAGAATCGGGTGGAAGGAAGTACAAGAAGCCAGAGGGAAACAAGTGACAGACCTAGATCTCGTTTCTTTTCAGGGGAGAAGCTCACGTGTTCACACACACACACACAGGTGGGGCACGGTGGCTCCCGCCTGGGATCCCAGCACTTTGGGAGGTGGAGGCGGGAGGATGGTTTGAGCCCAGCCCGGGCAACAGCAGCTTGGCCTCGTCTCCATCAATCGATAAAATAAATCAAAAAAATTAG
>NW_007255128.1:307094-361123 GCF_000164805.1 Carlito syrichta | reverse complement strand
AGCTTTTCCAGGCTGTGCCCGCCTTGGCCAGAGGGACTAAGATGGTGTCCGCGCGGCGCCCCGGGGCGGCTTCCGGAGGGCCCGAAGCCACAGGTAGGACGCTGGGGAGCCCAGGACGGAAGTTCCGAGCCCCGAGGGCCGCAGCACAGCCGAGCGTGCCACGGGACCCAACAAGCGTCTGAGGGGTGAAGGCCGGAAGCGCGGGGAGGCGGGGCTGGCTCACGGTCACCGCTCGCGGCATCGAGGTGGCGTCGCACAGCAAGCGCGTGCTCTAGACTTTCACCTTGTCAGCCGCCTCGGTATGGGGGCCTACCCCTTTAAGCGAGTGATGGACAGTTATTTCGACCTATCGACTTCCTCATCAACCTCCAATCAGATTTAAACTTCTTTCGGCCGCCGGAGGAGTTGGAAGAAGGGGGGTCAAAAGAGGGAGCTCTCCTTCTCTCGCGAGATGGCTGTGAGCCGGCCTCTCCGGAAAAAAAGACGCCTGAACGGATAGCCAGACTTCCCAAATAGTGTGTTAAAGGACGGGGTCCCAAGCCAATGAAAGGGATGAGGAGGTGGGCTCGCTGCTTTCACAGCGCAAGAAGTACCGTTACAGGGCCTTCTTCTTGTCCAATCAGCGCCTCCAGACTTTGGGTCAGGTGACCACAGAGTGCCAGGGGCGGAGCTACAGCCTGGCGCGAGAAACCGTTAAGATAGACAACGAATATAACCAATGAGATACTCGGACTGAGACATTGGGAGCCCAATACCAGTGGTTGGGCGGACGCCTTCCTGGAGCGCGGGGAGATGCAAAGACAGACAAATACTTTTCCCAATGAGAGCGTAGAACAGAGAGCGAATTGACCAATGAGGGCTGCGGGGCGGGATCCTTTGCCGCGGCGGAGTCCAAGATGGCGGCGTGCGGTTCCGCTGTGTGAAACGAGCGCGGGGCGGCGGGTTAATCAGCTCCGCGGAGACGACCTCCGTCGACCCGCGACAATGAAGGGAAAAGAGCGCTCGCCTGTCAAGGCCAAACGTTCCCGTGGTGGTGAGGACTCGACTTCTCGCGGGGAACGGAGCAAGAAGTTAGGGGGCTCTGGCAGCAATGGGAGCAGCAGCGGAAAGACCGATAGCGGCGGCGGGTCGCGGCGGAGCCTTCACCTGGACAAGTCCAGCAGCCGAGGTGGCAGCCGGGAGTATGACACTGGCGGGGGCAGTTCCAGTAGCCGCTTGCATAGTTACAGCTCCCCGAGCACCAAAAATTCCTCGGGCGGGGGCGAGTCGCGCAGCAGCTCCCGGGGTGGAGGCGGGGAGTCACGTTCCTCTGGGGCCGCCTCCTCAGCTCCTGGCGGCGGGGACGGCGCGGAGTACAAGACCCTGAAGATAAGCGAGCTGGGGTCCCAGCTGAGTGACGAAGCGGTGGAGGACGGACTGTTTCACGAGTTCAAACGCTTCGGTGATGTAAGTGTCAAAATCAGTCATCTCTCGGGTTCAGGCAGCGGGGATGAGCGGGTAGCCTTTGTGAACTTCCGGCGGCCAGAGGACGCGCGGGCGGCCAAGCACGCCAGAGGCCGCCTGGTGCTCTATGACCGGCCCCTGAAGATAGAAGCTGTGTATGTGAGCCGGCGCCGCAGCCGCTCCCCCTTAGACAAAGATTCTTATCCTCCGTCCGCCAGCGTGGTCGGGGCCTCTGTAGGTGGTCACAGGCACCCCCCTGGAGGCGGTGGAGGCCAGAGATCACTTTCCCCTGGTGGCGCTCCTTTGGGATACAGAGACTACCGGCTGCAGCAGCTGGCTCTTGGCCGCCTGCCCCCTCCACCTCCGCCACCATTGCCCCGAGAACTGGAGAGAGAACGAGACTACCCGTTCTATGAGAGAGTGCGTCCACCATACAGTCTTGAGCCCAGGGTGGGAGCTGGAGCGGGTGCTGCTCCTTTCAGAGAAGTGGATGAGATTTCACCCGAAGATGATCAGCGAGCTAACCGGACGCTTTTCTTGGGCAACTTGGACATCACTGTAACAGAGAGTGACCTAAGAAGGGCTTTTGATCGCTTTGGAGTCATCACAGAAGTAGACATCAAGAGGCCTTCTCGTGGCCAGACCAGTACTTATGGCTTCCTCAAATTTGAGAACCTAGATATGTCTCACCGGGCCAAACTAGCGATGTCTGGCAAAATTATAATTCGGAATCCTATAAAAATTGGTTATGGTAAAGCTACACCCACCACCCGCCTCTGGGTAGGTGGCCTGGGACATTGGGTGCCTCTTGCTGCCTTGGCCCGAGAGTTTGACCGATTTGGCACCATACGCACCATAGACTACCGAAAAGGTGATAGTTGGGCATATATCCAGTATGAAAGTTTGGATGCAGCTCATGCTGCCTGGACCCATATGCGGGGCTTCCCACTTGGTGGCCCAGATCGACGCCTTAGAGTTGACTTTGCAGACACTGAGCATCGTTACCAGCAGCAATATCTGCAGCCTCTGCCTTTGACTCATTATGAGCTGGTGACAGATGCGTTTGGACATCGAGCACCTGACTCTTTGAGGGGTGCTCGGGATAGGACACCACCCTTGTTATACAGAGATCGTGACAGGGACCTTTATCCTGACTCTGATTGGGTGCCACCCCCACCTCCAGTCCGAGAACGCAGCACTCGGACTGCAGCTACTGCTGTGCCTGCTTACGAGCCACTGGATAGCCTGGATCGCAGGCGGGATGGCTGGTCCTTGGACCGGGACAGAGGTGACCGAGATCTGCCCAGCAGCAGAGACCAGCCTAGGAAGCGAAGGCTGCCTGAGGATAGTGGAGGCCGGCATCTGGATAGGTCTCCAGAGAGTGACCGTCCTCGAAAACGTCACTGTGCTCCTTCTCCTGATCGCAGTCCAGAATTGAGCAGTAGCCGGGATCGTTACAATAGTGACAATGATCGATCTTCCCGTCTTCTCTTGGAAAGGCCCTCTCCAATCAGAGACAGGCGAGGTAGTTTGGAGAAGAGCCAGGGTGACAAGCGAGACCGTAAAAACTCTGCATCAGCCGAACGGGATAGGAAGCACCGGACAGCTGCTCCCACAGAGGGAAAAAGCCCTCTGAAAAAAGAAGACCGCCCTGATGGGAGTACACCTAGCACCAGCACTGCTTCCTCAAAGCTGAAATCCCCATCCCAGAAACAGGATGGTGGGACAGCCCCTGCAGCAGCAGCCTCTCCCAAACTCTGTTTGGCCTGGCAGGGCATGCTTCTCCTGAAGAACAGCAACTTTCCTTCAAACATGCATCTGTTGCAGGGCGACCTCCAAGTGGCTAGTAGTCTTCTTGTGGAGGGTTCAACTGGAGGCAAAGTGGCCCAGCTCAAGATCACTCAGCGTCTCCGTTTGGATCAGCCCAAGTTGGATGAAGTAACTCGACGCATCAAAGTGGCAGGGCCCAATGGTTATGCCATTCTACTGGCTGTGCCTGGAAGTTCTGACAGCCGGTCCTCCTCTTCCTCGGCTACATCAGACACTGCCACCTCTACTCAGAGGCCGCTTAGGAACCTTGTGTCCTATTTAAAGCAAAAGCAGGCAGCCGGGGTGATCAGCCTCCCTGTGGGGGGCAACAAAGACAAGGAAAATACCGGGGTCCTTCATGCCTTCCCACCCTGTGAGTTCTCCCAGCAGTTCCTGGATTCCCCAGCCAAGGCACTGGCCAAATCTGAAGAAGATTACCTGGTCATGATCATTGTCCGTGGTGCGTCCTAAAGTCCATGTGTAACTTGTATTTACTACTTTGATATGGTTCCTGTTTTGTGATGTGTAATGGGATACAGCATCAGATGAAATTTTCTTTTTAATTAGCTGTTTAGTTGTAGCTTTTTCTTTTTTATATTTTTATAAATCTTTTAAAATAGAAGCCAGGAGAGTTTAGCTATTATTTTAAGTGAAAGGGATGCTCTGAAGGTAGCAGGCAGATGGATTTGCTTTAATTAGAAGTTCCCACCCTTATGAGTAACTTTTTTCCTCTTTTTCTTGAGTTTTTTTTTTTTTAAACAACCTTGAACTTTAAAAAATCCTCAAAGTTACAAACCAAAATTTTGAAAAGTCAGAATTTGGAGAAGAGTTCACTACTGTGTAAAGATTGTAATATCCACCTAAAAAATGGCTTGACTGGTGTATAGGTGAATAATTCCTTTACCAGAAATGTTAGTTATGTGACTGAAATTTGATCAGGGATCTCAAAAATGTATGCAGGTAAATTGTTTAGCAGTGTAATTATTTTAATCAGGTGTTTGACTATTTCTCTTAAAATAGTTTATTCCCAGAGAGTCTGCTTGAACATGCATTTTTTTATCATTAGTTCTTGAGTTTTGTATCCCGTATATGCACTTTTGGTTTGTAGCTGTAACTGTTAAGTAAAAATTGAAGACTATGTTACAAACCATATATGTCTTATGCTTACACTAGTATGCAAGAAGTGAGTAGGTGCTTTTAAAATCAGAATTCTTTGGTCAGTTATTGGTGTGTGGTGGTTTTTTACTGACTTTGTTTCAGAATGGTTTAGCAGGTACAGTTCTAAAATGTGCATATTTCAAAACTAAGTGTTCTTCATCAAAGATGAGTTTTTGTATCCATTCAAATTTCTGGTTTCAATAATAGAAAGAAGAGTTGTCTGCAGGCTCATAGTCATCTTTTGTTTCAGTGGGCATTAAGCAGCCATATCTGGATTGCAGAAATTTTTAAAAGTCTTCATAAAATGCCTCTGATGTGCTCTTTAAAAATTTTGCTTGTTCTTTTTATATCTGAACAGTAGTGGTGACATTACAATATTGAAAATGTTTTGAATATCTTTGAAATTTGATGTTTAATATTTTTACTTCTGTCCAGCCACAGAGAAGTGAAGTGTCAGTGTAGGAAAACCCTTTCTTATTGTTTTATTTTCCCAAACACCCAGAATTAATACAAGCTCATTTAACCCACGCTTGCAATTTGTTTTTTCAAAGCTGAGGATGATAATGGACTTCTGGTTTTTCAACAAGGGCTTTTACTGCTTAACAGTAATGAATGATTTTTTTTCCCCACTTTTCTCCTCTTCCCCCACTACTAGTATGTCAGGTCATTAGTATGTTTTTCTCCCTTGGTGTAAATGCTGAAGACTTCAGCTAAGGCCCTTGTTATTTAATTATTTTAATTAGAAACTTTAGGATCTTCTGGATTATGGTCATATTTCTATTCTGTGAAAGTGACTCGGTCATATTTCTATTCTGTGAAAGTGACTTATTCAAAGCCTGGCAGAACCCAACTGTTTTCTTTCTGTTATCAAAGCTGGTAGTTTTGAAATAGCACCAATAATAACCCAGGGAAATGTCATGTAATTTTTATTATTCATTATAACAGGTGTCTAATGCATGTTAGCACGAAAGCCTCATCACTGCTGTGTCATCCCTTTTGGTTTTCATTATGCATTAATAATTTTTTTTAAGTTTGGAGGTTTCTTTTTTGTTTTTGTTTTTAAACAAAATACTAGCCATTTTGAGAGACGGAAAATACAAGGCTGTGAGCACAAGGGTCCTTGGTGTGCTCATAGGAAGAATACCTGAAATCCTCCAATTAAGACTGATGCTTTTTGCTTTCAAAAAGCAGTGGTTGGCATGGAATAAGACACCTGGTTCAGTAACAAATGCAAGTGTAGAGCCTGTGCATACTTGGGCTCAAAGTACAATTTGTGGCTAGATACATTTTTCCATCTTAAATCTCACTAACCATTAACTTTTGAATATCTTTTGATAAGAGGGCTGGGCAAGTGATTTTGCTCTTTTGGAGAGTGAAGTCCATGACATCAATTTACTGTAATGCAAAGTATGTGTTTTTTCCCTTTTTCTTTTTTTTAAGTTGGTATGACTATGACAGCTTACTGAAGAGTACAATGGTTTTTGCTCCATGTTTGTTAGAATCCTTATCTTACATTGCTGCTTTTGTTAGATCTGGGCAATTTGTGCTTCAGTGTTTTTGAAACAATGGCTTAATACCATTTCTAAATGTATGTATTATAAGAAATGAATGTTTAGTTTGGTGCTTACCTACAGGGTGCCATAGTCCAGATGAACTTGTTTGTGTTGCCCATTCTACTGTGCCAGGTTCATAGTATCTGTAAAGTATCTACTTAAACCTTCAGAATTTGAATGAAAGAAAAGTCTAAAGCTGGTTCCAGTTCTTATTAGCCAGAATTTCATAATCCCAATGTTGGATGTTCTTTGTAACACCCAATTTTTTCTATCTTTTTTTCTTTTAATTAATTTTAATGTAGTTGATTTTTCTGAAAGTCAGTTAAAATGAATGGAAAGAAAATTTCTTTAGTAGATCATTTAATGACTTATTAAGTATTACTGGTAAAAACATGAAGATAATTAAGACTTTTAGATCACAACTTCAAAGTTTATGGAAAATTAAGCAGTCACTCTGCACCTAGCCAATAATCGACCTAATTTTTTGGTCTTGTTGATTCTAATTGGGATTTCTATAAACAATTTTCCACGTGAAAATTTAAATTTCTGGTTTAAAATGTATACTTTGACTTTTAGCTTTAAGGATTACTTCTTAAATTGTTCCATCTTCTGGCTGGTAAAAGCTTTTGTCACATTTTGAAGGTAAAATAAAAACTGGCCCTTGTTGACTCAGATCATTTGAGGTATAGTAATAAGAGTCAGGTTTTTGGTTATTACTTTCAGATTCAGACATTGTTTAGGTTTATTTAAAAACTATTTCATGAGCAGGTTTTCACTGACAGTGCTTTTTAAAAATTTTGAAATCTACTTCTTTAGTCAGTGAAAATGCTCATTATACAGGTATAGTTTGAACCATGGTTTGGGTCAATATAGGAACCATTAACCAAAAGCTCTGTGGTAACAGAATTCGGAAATCCTCTTGAGAAGAGGGCCCTAATGACCTTTTATGTGAAAAAAAAGTATTGGAGATAATTACTGGACAGTTTTTCCTGTCTCTGCCACAGTGTTTGGTTTTGAGGTAGGAGTTAGGTATGAGAGCAACGAGATGAGGAGTGGAGCCGACCCTGTCCTAGTGGTTATAGTGATGTCCCTAAAGGGAGAAAATGATTTCAGGTAACCACAGTGGAATGTCAAGCTTAATGAAGAGCTTTATATGTATGATTTAAACAGAATTGAAAAGTAAGCATCCTGAAGTGTTCTTTGGCTGTTTAGCAATTATCTGTATGAGTGTTTTCTTAAAATAATGGCTGCTATCTTTGGTAACACAGATGAAGGTGGATTTTTAAATGGCTTTGTATCTTGACCCCTTTCTACAATAATGGAGTAGTCTGCGTTGCTCCATATACATTACAGAATGAAAATAGATGGGGTAAAATTTGACTAAATGTCACCTTTTTAAAGTTTCACTTTTTAAGTTATGTTTAGAATATATTGACAGGTTATACGTTGTGAAATTGCTTTTTTCTGAAATATTTTTTTACTCAGTTACGTGAGTCTAATGGATATTTCCAGCCCTATAATCCTTAATTGCAGTCTTTAAAAAAAAATCCACCCTATCGTTCTACTTGTTATTTGTCTATTCATACAGTAAATTCATTTCAAGGTTTGTGCCAGTGGGTATTATTGGTGCTTTTTGAAGTCGAGGTGGACTATCCAGGAAGGTCTTGTTAATGTTATGTTCATCTATAATGGCATAGGGAAAATATATATATATATTTTTAATACTGTAAACATTTGTACTGAATAACCTTTTTTTCCCCCCCTGCAAGCAAAGCTGGTGAACAGCGGATGAAGATATGGAATTCAAAGCTCTAATGGACCTTTTTGAAGACAAGTTGTGGCTTATGTGGAGTTTACATGGGCCTCTGATGGAAGAAAGCTAATCTGTTTAGTATTTGTGCATTTTACTAAAATGGCAGCTTAAAGTTGTGTATCTGCTATTGTGATGCCAATGCCGGTGTTTTAAGTGGAAAAAAAAATGACCTCTTTGCTTTGTGCTGTGTACACAAGATTTCTGGAAAAGTAAAGAAAAACCCTTTTTATGGCTCACACAGCTTAAAAGTAGCTGTCACTCAAACGTGCGCTCACAGTTGAGCTGCTTTTGTTTTATTCTAAATAAATTGTTTCTTTTGAGGAAAATGTTTTTCTGCCTGGAAGTGAATTGACGGCAAACCTTTGACCCCTTTGTTTGCAGCCGAGGGGGTACTTGCTGCTGCTCAGATCTTGTATGTCTTGAGCAAGAAGCAGGGAGACCATCAATTTCATTTTGACTATCACGGTGTGTCAATTCTGAAGGATCACTAGTGTTACTGTGACCCCCTTTGTTTGCAGTGAAGGGGATCATTTGCTTCTCGGTCCTCAACGTGATGAGGAAATGGTGCTGTTGGCTGGCACTCAAGAAGCCGGGGCAAGCACCCTAAGCCTCACCACAATGCACGAGTCGGGGGCTTTGCTGGTTTGAAGAGCCGGAGTTGCTGAAATTTAAGTTTTGATTTATTTTGTTCACCCATCACGTTTGGCCTTAGTTTCATTTTTAATTTGAAGAAAAGTTTGAAATTGCTTTATCTTGCACTTAACATTTGCACCAAATTGCCAAAAGAAGGAGAAATGCTCCGTTTGCTTTTTAAATGTTAATGATGATGTTAATAAAGCCTTTCCTGACACACTTGAGGAGCTCCTCCGTCTCCAGGGGCTTCTTACCAGAGTTATGCAGTGATGGGTTTTAGTTCTGAATGGATGAAGAGTTCCTGAGAGCTAGCGTTTGTAATTAGAACCGTTACTTGGTATCTGTGCCTTGTTTGACCTGTGGTTCCACATGCCTTGGATGTGCATGCACCGTGACGGTTTCATAGGTACGAACGCACACTCAGGCCCAGTCACTTCGGTTGGTAGTACAGATTGTGAGGAAAAAATGGAGGCATCCTTAAGGAGGAAAAATGTTTGCCTTTAGTTCCTGCATTATCCTGTACTGGGGCTCCTGAGCTTTGGAAGCCTGTCCCCGTACAGGAGAACAACTCCCCTGTTTGCAGCAGGAGACTTCGGTGCACGGTGACAACGCTGGAGTTCAAGAGGAAGCCAGCAATGCTGCACCATTGGCTTCAGACACCATTGTTGTTGTTTGCCAGTTTTAAACTTAACTAGTTGCAGACGAAGACCACCTTGAAATGCAGGCTTGTTGGGCTTGTTTTGAATTTTAACCTCGGATGGAAGAGCCCTAGTGCTGTCTGTCTCCATGCGGGATGATGATTGCTAGGCAACAGGTGATTATCATCAAAGGATGCCACGTTATACTCTGCAAGGTGGTGTTCCAGTGGCAAACAGCTGTATAAACTCTTGTAAAAAGGTAAGAGGGTTTTTTAGAGGTCAAAATGCATTATAATTAAGAGGGTGAGGGCTTTGAATGTTTTGGGTCTGTTTCTCTTGATGGAAGTCTTACAGCACTCTACTGCCATTACTGGCTTCCTTCTTCCCTCACCAAAGTGTGGTATTTACATAAATCCAGGCCAGAATTTTTGTTCTGCTTGATATTTTTACTTCTTAATTTAATGTTTGAAAAATGTTTTAATGTGGGAACCAAAGTTTTAAAATCTCAGTTACGAATTTGGGACCTGGTGGCCTTGATGTCTTTTAAGGTTTTGACATTTTCCATTAACTTTGGTCTTCTTCACCTTTAGTTGTGATTTAATGATGCAGAAGGACTTAACTTCTATAAAAATGTTGTTTACAAAAAAACACTAAATTATAACCTTCAAAGTTAAGAGTATTATGTAACAACAATGGAAGTATGCTGTCAGATTGGAAATGTTAGATATTTTAGCTAAAATGATTAGTTTTTTTTTCCTTGTCTCATAGAGATTATAAAATTAGGCAACCACAACTTTAGGGAAATTAATAGGCTGTGTTGAGAAAAGTGTGGGTTTTGTTGGTTCTTAACATTTTCCTTATCTATTTAGTGTTACCAGCCTTCTGATTCCATCTCTCCTCCACATTAATCAAGTGTGAGGCTTTGGCAGCTTATCACAAGCACAACTATTTTAGTATATAATACAACTTGGGTTTCCTTGCTTTGTTTTAAATGAGATCAAGATTTTTTAATAGGATTTTTCTTTTTTCGTCTCTTCCAGAAGATATTTAATGTCTGGTAACTATAATAGCTAACCTATAGTAGTTACTTTTTCCAGAGATTTGATTGAACTTGGATCGTTTAGCTGAATAACTTATGTAATCATTCTTTGATAATTGTAAAACGTAAAAAACGAAGTACAGTAGAGTTTTTCTCAGTGTGTCCTAAGAGTTTTAAAAACAAATCTGGTTGTGAGGTGGCTACTGTCTGAGGTTTTTCTAAATGAGCTGTCCCCTGCATTTCTTTAAATATGTTATACCTGTTGGAAATGTCAGTTTTCAGTGTATTTTCTTTTTCTTGCTAGTCCATACCATTAGCCTAATAAGTGATTTTTCCAATTAATCAGCAAATATTTTAAATCACTATGAAGATTTAGGAAGATAACATTATGCTTTCTACTTGTTTTTCTTTCTAAGGTTTCAGGCTTCATCTCTAATAAAAACGATAAAAAAAATGTTGCAGGCAGACAGGGCATTTGTTTATTTGTATATAAAGCCGTGTTCTACAAATGAAAAGGTACACAGCATGACTTTTTTTTTTTTTTTTTTAAGTAGGAGTCTCACTCTGTCGCCCGGGCTGGAGGGCAGTCACACACTCGTGACCACTGCAGCCTTAACCTGCTGGGATCAGGTGATCCTTCTGCCTCAGCCTTCTAAGTAGCTGGAATCACAGGCATGTGCCACCACGCCTGGCTAACTTTTTAAAAAAAATTTATTGTAGAGATGAGGTCTTGCCAAGTTGCCCAGGCTGGTCTTGAACCCCTGGACTTAGGCAATCCTCTCACCTCAGCCTCCCAAGGTGCTGGGATTATAGGCATGAGCCACCACACCTGTCAACAACTTTTTGAAATTACTTATGAAGTCATTTTATTTATTCCCAGCTGTATCGCAGAGGAACAACTAACTGGGCTGAGTGTTAGATCCAAAGTTCTGATTGTATAAATTGGAAACTGCCCTTTTGAAGTATTTATATGATTCCCGGTGTTCTCATATGATTGATTGATTTTGAGTTGGAGTCTCAATCTGTTGCCCAGGCTGGAGTGCATTGGCACGCTCGTGGCCACCACAGCCTCAACCAGCTGAGCTTAGGTGATTCTTCTGCCTCTGCCTTCCAAGTAGCTAGAACTACAGGCATGCACCTCCATGCCCAGCTAATTTTTTTTATTTATTGTCAGCTAATTTATTGATTTATACTAGGAAGAAGATTGGGTCAACAAAAATAGGGAATCCTGAGGGGCAAGCTACTTTTAATAGGGGGAACTGGAGATGGATGATCAATTGGGGCATGTTGATAACATTCATTTATTGAATACCTCCTTGAGGCTAAGTACTTAAGTCTCACCACAGACCAAAGTCTGACAGTTTAGTGATAGAGCCAGGGTTCTGACTGGCCCTTTGTCCCAGCTAGGACTATCTTGGTCATTGTGGTTTTATACTTATTTCTGGAAGCTAGGGATAGGATTAAAGCTGCAAACTTGAGAAAATGTCTGAGTAGTAGATTTCAAACTAGAGTGTATCAGCCTTGGCAGTACTTGGGAAGCATAAGGCCTTTGGCTCCACCATCAGGTATTGTCAAATTTGTTAGGAACAGCATGGCCCAGGGCTCTTTGTTCTTTTACAGGCCCCTGCAGGTAATTCTGATATATTCTGTGGTCAGTGGGCCACATGTTGAGCAACACTTGCCCATAGAGAGCAGAGTGCTGTGGTATAAAGCTGGGGTAGTGTCATATTTGAGGCCTGGGGAAGAGAAGGTGGTGATGGAGAAGAAGCTTAGGTAGGAGAGCAAGAATGATGTTGTCTCAAACTGAGAGGAGGCGCTTCTAGAAGATAACTTCAAAGCTGTTGCAGCAGACTAGGGGAACAAAACTGCACATATCTTGGAATTTATTACTTGAAATTGTCACTTAAGTAACAATTTTCTAGAAATATTATAAATGTTTCTCTGAGGAACTAATCTAGTTTGGTATTTAATTTTGGTTTAGCAATCTGTGAAGAAGGGCCACTGCTTAGTTTATGAAATGTTAAAGGAACCCCAGAAAAGTTTTGTGACTTGGCTGACAAAAACACACAACCAAGAACTGATTGGAATATCCTTGAGTTTTCAGACTGGGACATTCCTTGAGTTCTCACAAAATAATGTGACTGTAGTCAATCTTAAAATTGAAAGTGATTCTGGGATTGAGTGTGTATTTGTGTGTGCACATGAAAGTTGTTTCTATTAATGGACCATTATCTATGTTTACTACATCCTAAGTATGTTACTAGTTAGATTGAGACATAAAGGAATTATGGGTAAAGTTGAGAAGTTGAGTGTATCTTTGCCTTGTAAATGAGAGATTTCCTTTTTTTTTTTAATTGGAGTCTCTGTTGCTCAGGCTGGAGTGTAGTGGCACACTCACGGACGGCCACAGCCACCGCAGCCTCAACCTACTGGTCTCAGGCAGTCTTTCCATCTCAGTGGAGATGAGGTCTCGCCAAGTTCCCTGGGCTGGTCTTGAATTCCTGGGCTCAGGCGATCCTCTCACCTCTGCCTCCTAAAGTCCTGTAATTACAGGCGTGAGCCACCATGCCCAGTGAGATTTTCTGTTTTGAATTATAGTATCTCTGTACAACATTTGTGTTTGATAAATGTAGCTAATTAATTATTCAGATATTTGAGTATATGTTATATACCAGACATTATTCTAGATCCTGGAAGTATATAGTGAAAAAAACAGACACCTTTTTCTTTGAGTTTATATGCTGATGGAAGAAGGGAGGTAGTAAACTGTAAGTTAGGGCCTTGTGGCCCTGTCAAAGAGTTTGGTTTGTATTCTGAATGTTGATGGCTATGGGAGGCAATTGGAGGTTTTTTGGGTTTTTTTGGTTTTTTTTTTTTTGAGTTGGAGTCTCACTCTGTCGCCCAGACTGGAGTGCAGTGGCACACTCCCGGCCACCACAACCTCGACCTGCTGGGCTCCGGAGATTGTTCCGCCTCAGCCTTCCAAGTAGCTGGAACTACAGGTGCACGCTACCACACCCGGCTAATTTTTTTGATTTATTGTGGAGATGAGGTCTCGCCAAGTTGCCCAGGCGGGTCTCGAATCCCCGGGCTCAGGCAATTCACTCACTTCAGCCTCCCAAAGTGCGGGATTACAGGTTAAGCCACCGAGCCCGGCCTAATTGGAGGTTTTAAGCAAGGGAAGTGTTATGATTGATCAAGATTTGATTACCTGTCTGAGGAAAGAAACAAATTTTCTTCAAAAGTCAAGGAAAAAAATTATTAGAATTTCAGATTCTCAGGGGTGGGGAGGAAAAAAAAAAGAATTTCAGATTCCCTCTCTGTAAGGCTGTTAACATGTTCAGAGATCAGCAATGTTCTTTTATTTAAATACAATAATAAAGATTGGATTTCTTCTTAGGACTCAAGTGTTTACCAGCTTGAGTTTTCAAAGCAGTCTTCTTTTAGTACATCTTTTATCAGCATGCTACATTGTATTCTTTCTGCTTTCAGTACACTCATGACAGCTTCCACTGTAGTCACATATAGTTCTGATATAAGAAGCTGACCATGCTGTCTATATTTCATAAGTTGCAGTTTTTACAGTGATATCAAACCAAACTCCCATTCTGAAAATTAACTCAGAGGGTCTTTTTGTGAAATGGCTGTTACCCTGTGCAAACCAGATATGTGTGTGTATAATTTTTAAGTGCTGAATTTGTTATCTGGCCTTTTTCAGGTAAAAGGACTTAATGAAAAAATTTTATGCATAAATTATTACATCTGTGTCCACAATAGAACTATTGCTACAGGAAAAATCAACGCTTTGAGGGGCTATATATGTATTTTTTTAATTGTACATTTTATGGCATATTGAAAAAAATTGATATTCCAGAAATTTGATTTGCATTTTAGCATATAGAAATTGACTGTCAGGGCCAGGCATGGAGGCTCACACCTCCTAGCATTTTGGGAAGCCGAGGCGGGAGAATTGCTTGAGGCCAGGAGTTCAAGACCAGCCCAGCAACGTACTTAGACCTCCTCTCTATATAGGAAAAGAAGAAAAGAAATTGATTATCAGTAGTTTTACCTCCTCCCAAGATCTTAATATACCCTATTGTATGTATTCTTTATATATAGAAACACTTCAGTAAACTGAACTCCTTAATTGGAATTTTTCTGCATTTTATAGCAGAGGTCTCAACCCTGGCTGCACAGTGGAATCACCTGAGACACTAATACCACTAGTTGGGGTTCTCTCTCAGAGATTAACTTAAATCTCAGTCGTGTGGGATTCTGCAAGGACCCAGGTTTGTTTCTGTTTCAAGTGCCCCAGTTTATTTTAGTGTGCAGCCAAGGTTGAGAATCATTGCTCTAGGGACAAATTTTATACACACACACACAATCCTTTTAAGGGTTGTTTGAAAACCAAAAATTTTCAGAATGTTCAGTACAGTATGTCTATGACTTAGTCTTCTAGAATCCCTGCTGTTGAAAGTATGGTCCTCAGACCGACAGCATTAGTCTCACCTAGAAGCTTGTTAGAACTATAGAATTGCAGGGCTTTACCCCAGACCCACTGAACGGAATGAAATCCACAAATGATTTGTATGGACATTAAAGTTTGAGAATCAGCGCTTTAGATGTAGATGTATAAATATTCTGTGATTAAAAAATTGATGATTAGAATCTTCTTGTGAATAAGATTCTTGGATTCATTCATTAGTCAATGACATTTACTTTAAAGCATTTAGAAAAATATTTTCAACAAGAAAAGTAGCAACAAGAGTTTTTAGGTAGTGAGTCTCAGGTAACCGGAAAATTACCAGAGGTCTCTGTCACCAAGACCTGGGGAGGGCTTACTATTCTTGCCTATCCTAGTTGGTTGGTTCTTTATTATTTTGCTATGTTTCTGTTTTTTCTCTCCTTCCCATATGTCCTGGTTACCTCTCTTCACTGTGAGACAGAACACTTTTTACAAACATGTACAGGTGAAGATATTTGAGACAATGTTTACTGATAGGTGCCTTAAGATTTAGACAGTTTAGAGCTTTCAGTGAGGGGATGGATACGGGCAGGGTTGAGGAATGGTCCTTAATTCCCTTTGTTTCTTAAGAGTAATATGACACTAACTTCATAAATAAACCAATTTTCCTTACATAACAAAAAGAATCAAGAACCTAATTCTTATTAAAGTACACAGAGACAAATAATATAATTAATTAAATATTAAGATTCATGTGTTGCAGGGAATGGTTCACTGTGACTGTTCAGAGAATATTTTAAATTGCCATATATCAATTTAGTTATAGGATAAGTATATGTTTCAATCATAGCCCAATGTAGCCTCGAACTCCTGGGCTCAAGCAGTCTTCCCGTCTCAGACTCCTGAGTAGTTGAGACTTACAGATGCGCACTACCACATCTGGCTAATTTATATATGTATTTTTAGCAACAGGGTCTCACTCTATTGCCCAAGCTGGTCTAAAACTCCTGGGCTCAAGCAGTCCTCCCATGTTGGCCTCCCAAAGTGCTGGGATTATAGGTGTGAGCCATCGCGGCTGGCCAGGACTTATTTTTAATGTGTAAATTTTTATTGTAAAAGATTCTAAAATACGTTCACCAAGCAACCATATTGATATGAAATGCAAAATTGCAACCTGATTATTCTCACATCCACAGTTTTAAAATTTCTAAATAAGCATATATGATTTAGAGGGATTTTCACCAAGCATAGTAATGTCAGCGTCTCTAGAAAACTTTTCAAGGGTTCATTTATGATTTATAGATTTTTTCTGAGAAATAAGAAGTTTGTTTTTAGTGGAGACTTAATATATGTCATCATTGATTTCTGACAAATTTTATTAATCTTACTGCTAAATCATTCTACAAAAGGAATGAATCTGAAATACAAGGTTTAGTGACTTTATTTTATTTCTATGATACATGAGTGCTTTTTTCCTTTAATGTAGTGGTTTAAAGGTATTTTGAACCTCCAAAGACACCCTTCTATTTAATGATGTGTGAAGCCCTAATTTTTCTTTTTTAACATATATGGTCTTGGTCTCCATCCTCTACTTTTTTTTAATAACCAAGTTTAATAGGAGCATTTCTTTTTTTTTAATTTTAAAGTTGTAGAGTACAACTCTGGGCTTGGTATACAAATGGTCATTGTGTAGGTAGAGTTTGGACCTCACTTTGGTCCCCACTTCACCTGGTTTGAGATCCAGATACCCTTATTGATGAGGTTTGCCGCCGCCGCCCGCCCCCCCCCACTCCGGCAGTTTCCCACTACTGCCAGTCCCTTTTTTATAGTATTATGATGATTGTTCAGGGTTAAAGGGAGCAGTTCCTAAGTACAGTAATTGGTTAAACATCTTTTTCCTCCTGGGTTTCTTTTTAGGAACTACTGACAAAAACCTATAGCCGACTTTGGGATCTGACTTTTTATTCAACAACTCAAAGATGAGTTCTAATTGGCAGACTTCTGGCACTGGTACTTGGCCTCCTGTTTCTGTAGAAAGTGGGTTGGAAGTCAGAGCTGCACAAAGGGAAAAGGGTAAGTTTCTTTTAATTCCATATTTATAAACCCATGTCTTATTAACTATGACATGGTGTCAGTTTTCACATAAGGATATACATCCATGAACTAGAACTGAAATACATGCTACTAATTTTCATTTGAGTGAAAACCGACATCAAGTCATTCAATATAATAGGGTTTAAATATGGATTTATTTTCTTGTGACTCTGACTTCACATTTCTTGAAGCAATATGAGAGCTCTCATTTTCAGTTATTTTTAATTTAGGAGTTATAAACTTGATTTATATCTTTTTAAATCTTATGCTATTAAGTTTTTCTGGTAAGTGAAAATTGGAATATAAAATATGTACAAAGGACATTTTGAAAGTCTGCATGAATTATAAGTCTCTTTGTAGCAAAGTCTGATTCTTTTTTCTATTATAAAACAAGTACTGTACTACTGACCAGGTTTTTTTTAGCCTCTCTCCTCTCTTAGCCATGCTGAATGAGCTCGTCTGTTGGGACACGTTTGTTCTCTTCCCGGCAGTTACCCATTAGTACAACCTAAGACACCTGCCAGTTGGTGAGTCATCTTATTGCTATGACTTTGGAGGGCTGTGGTGTACAGCCGGAGCATTTAGGCTTAAAAGTGTGATAAGCAAACTTCTTGGATTTTACAGGTTGGTGTGTGTAAATAACTTATACTGAGCTGTGACTAGCTTTGAGCTATTGGAAGGAAGACAGTGTTTGCTCTTACCCTTTAAAAAAAGTTATCTCACTTATTTCCTTGGTCCTGACATCCTACTGTTAAGGGATGGGCTTCTAAAAGAAGTCCTGCAATAAGAACATTAATGTTGGTTGACACAAACCAGAGAAAGGGTGAGACACCTTGGCTTTATTTGTGCTCAAATTGTCACTCATAAAAATAGTATAAGAAGTAAAAGTTAGCTGGGCATGGTGACTCATGCCTGTAATCCCAGCAGTTTGGGAGGCTGAGGTGAGAGGATTGCCTGAGCCCACGGGTTCGAGACCAGCCTGGGCAACTTGGCAAGACCTCATCTCTACAATAAATCAAAAAATTAGCTGGGCGTTGTAGCATGTGCCTGTCGTTGCAGCTACTTGGAAGGCTAAGGCAGAAAAAACCTGAGCCCAGCAGGTCGAGGCTGCGGTGGCCATGAGCATGCTATTGCACTCCAGCCTGGGCGACAGAGTGAGACTCCAACTCGAAAAAAGAGTAAAAGTTGAGAGTTTGTCAGTGGAAGAATTTCACTTAACAAGTCCCTGGCCAGTTAATGCCTGGAAGTGTATTCTCATTTAAAATGTTGTATGCCTCCTTTAATAGTTTCTGTTTTGCTCACTGAAGCTTACATGAGATAAAAAAATAAATTTGTGATTTTTTTTTTGGAAGACTACTAGAAAAAAACTAGCTTTATCTGCATGCTATCAAGTATTCACACATGTTCTATACTTCTTAAAAAGTATAAAAAGTGTCTAACACAGCCTGGTTTTAAAACTGAAAGTCTCATGTCTCAGTGGTTCCTTCATTTCTAGCCAACCCCAGACAGTTGGTCACCCTAATCTTAGTTCATTCTGTGCATCCCTAAAAAGGCCTCAGTATGTTGTTATTGATGATCACCTTGGATAGAAGGATAATTCACATATACTAGCTTCTTTTGGAATGTACTAGGGATGCTGTTTTTAGAAATCACTTGTTTGTCCCAGTGATTCTAGGTAATGCCAGTTTAAACTCTCATAGAAATAAAACATGAATAATTTTGCCTGGGCATGGTGGCTCACACCTGTAATCCCAACACTTTGGGAGGCTAAGGAGAGAGGATTGCCTGAGCCCAAGGTTCAAAACCAGCCTGGGCAGCTTGACGAGATTTCATCTCTGTAATAAATAAAAAAAAATTAGCCAGGTGTGGTGGCACACACCTATAGTTCCAGCTACTTGGAAGGCTGAGGTAGAAGGATCATCACCTGAGCCCACCAGGTCAAGGCTGCAGTGGCTGTGAGTGTGCCACTGCAATCCAGCCTGGGTGACAATGAGACTGTGACTCAAAAAATAAATAAAACATGAAGAATTTTTAATGGATTTTAAAAGTTGGTTCCAAGCACTTTAGTTATCTTTTTTTTATGTGTATGTTAAGACCCTAGGTGATAAATGTGAGATAACTGAGTAGTTACTTGTGGCAAGTGTAGTGAGTACCTATATGAGCAAATATATAGACATAAAGGCTTGTACAAGATGGCTCTGGCTTAGGATAAACACTCCAGGCTTTAAAAAGTATTGGGTTTGGGTTTTATATGAGGTCTCTGAGAAAACACTATTCAGATTGTACATTATGTCTCTTAAAAACAATTATAATACATAGGGGTTTTTTTTCATATAGAAAAGCCCGATTTTATAGTTAGGAAAGTTTATTTACTAAGGAGCTAATGTTTTGCAAACAAACATAGCATCATACATTAACATGCCTAGATTATTTGAAAAAAATCACAAAATTATCACTTTTGTCCTTTTAAGTATAATTGTTGATTTTAGTAAATTTAAACTTCTAGAGAAGATAAGCCAGAGACCATGAGCTAATCAGCATCAGTAATTAGGTTTTAGAATCGGTTTTGTTAAGGACTAACTTAGTAACCTTAGGCAAATAACTTGGTATTAACTTGGTTTGTTCCTTATGTATAAAATAGGAATAATAGTACTTATCCATACTTCCTCACAGAGTTGATGTGATAAGTGAGTTAACTGATGGGAAAAAGCTCTAAAAATATCATCAGGTAGTGTTTTAGTATCACAGGTACAGTAGTCTTTCATTATCAACTTGTATGAAAAATTCCTTCTTTTATAAAGATGGTGTGACTAAGAACAGCAAGAAATAATAGCTTATGTTTTGGGGGGGGGGTTTGAGTTGAAATCCCACTCTGTTGCCCAGGCTGGAGTACAGTGGCACACTCACAGCCACTCCAGCGTCGACTTGGGCTCTGGTGATCTTGCTGCCTCAGCCTTCCAAGTAACCGGAACTACAGGTAGACGCCACCATGCCCAGCTAATTTTTATTGATTTAATGTAGAGACAAGGTCTCACCAAGTTACCCAGGCTGGTCTCGAACCCTCAGGCTCAGGCAATCAATCCACTTGCCTTAGCCTCCCAAACTGCTGGGATTACAGGCTGAGCCACCAAGCCCAGCCAGTATCTTAAGTTTTAAACATAATCAAAGAAGTAGCTAAGAAGAAGGTATACTCAACTTATGTGTTCAAATTACATGCTCTACCAGACATCATTTTTATATATATTTATTTATTTATATTTTAAGACTTACAATGTATAAACATTTTAACTAATGACATATTAAGGAATTGTAAGTGGCCCGTATGTACCATTATCTTCTTGCAGATTCAGTTTGTATTGGAAGAACTAAGAAAGTTAATTATCGCCGGGCTCGGTGGCTCAAGCCTGTAATCCCAGTACTTTGGGAGACCGAGGCAAGAGGACTGCCTGAGTTTGGGGGTTCAAGACCAGCCTGGGCAAATTGATGAGATCTTGTTTCTACAATAAATCAAAAAATTAGCCAGGCATGGTGGTACGCGCCTGTGGTTTCAACTACTTGGAAGACTGAGGTGGAAGGACCGCCTAGCCCAGCAGGTCAAAGCCGTGCTACCACGCTCCAGCCTGGGCGACTGAGTGACTCCAACTCAGAAGAGAGAAAAAAAAAAGTTAATTATCCTAGCAACTACATTATTATTGTATTGTAGCAGATGTGTTTTGTAGTTTTAATTTTAGTGGGGGTGAGTAGAAGGAAGTGGAGGGTGGTAGGTTGTTCTTGGTACTTTGCATTTTTTTTTTTGAGAGTTCACTCTGTTGCTTAGGCTGGAAGCCTCTACTTTCTGGGCTCAGGCAATCCTTCTGCCTCAGCCTCCCATGTAGTTGGGACTACAAACGTGCACCACCATGCTCAGCTATTTTTAATTTATTTGTAGAGATGAGGTCTCACTCTGTTATCTAGGATGGTCTCAAACTCCTGGACTTAAGCAATCCTGCCACCTTGGCCTGCCAAAGTGCTGGGATTACAGGCATGAGCCTCTGCGCCTGGCCTTCTCCTTTTAATTTAAATCTAGAAATTAAATTTTTTTGGCCAATGTGAGTTTGAACAGTTTTATTATAAGATAACTGCTTTTGGGCAACCCCTTTGGGTCCCCTCCCACTGTGAGAACTTTTCTGTCCTCTCAATAAATCCTGCTTTAAAAAAAAAAAGATAACTGCTTTCAATTAAATTACCTTCATAATTTGTTAATATATTGTTAATTTGTTAACCAAGAAGCCAGGGTTATACAGAAGGGAAAGTCTAGGGTAGTCTAGGGTTTTGGGTTTTGTGTCAGATTGTGTTTGAATTATGACTCCACTAACTGAGTATTGAATTTCTCTGGCCTTCAGTTTATTCATTTGTAAAGTGAGCGTCATAATATAGTATCTATATCTGCTTCCATAAGTTATTGTGAAGATTAAATAAGATAATATATAAAGTTAGCCTACCTCAGTGACTGGTATATTACTAAGATGTTGAAATGAAGTTGAAGTTCACCACTCCAAGAACATTCATATATGTTAAGTCTAATATTTGTTTCCTCTTTGTCTCATGGCACTCTCTTGAGGGAGAAGGAAAAAGAAACTCATAGCTATTGTGCATTTCTTGAAATTCCATATATATCTAGTATATTCCTACATTATGGATTCCTAGAATGTATTATATGACATCTTATAATATTGTCCATGTAAATGACAATATTCTAGTAAATGAATATGTCTTTTTTTTTTCTTTTTGGTCAGAAAGTGATAAAAAGGACATTTTAAATAGGATCAGTTATTGTTTTTATAATAAAATAACTGTGATTTGAACCCAGATTAGCTTGGTTCCAAAGCTTATGCTAGGTCTTAAGTAGTACAAAGATAAGTAAAAATCATCCATCTTGTTGATCTTGCAGACTAATGGAAAAGATTGACTTGTGATGTAGTACTTGTAAAAATTAGATGGAATACCAGTTGTAAGAGTGGCAGTACTGGGAAGGTTTTCCAGAGGGGGTAGCCTTTGAGTGAGTCAAATTGTGAATAATAAGTGAGGTCATGCCTGGTGGGATTGTAGCAGGTGAAAGAGCTCGCACAAAGGCATTCAAAGGCAGTGACAGAATGTGGCAGGGTGTGGAGCTAAAATTAGGCTTTCAGTTTCGAATTTTTTGTTACACGGAATCAATAGGCATTTTAAAACAGGAATGGAAGGGTGGGAAGATGATGAGGATGATGATGATGATAGTACTAGTTTAAAGAACATGCTGAAGAAGATTCAAAGGGAGGTTGGTGCTATAGAGAACTCTGGCTGGTTTTTTTCTCTTAAAGATCACCCAAATAGTGAAGACTTTTCTAGTCACATGTAATTGCTTAGTTTAAGTGACGCTGTTAATTAGTTTACATAGTTATTCCCTATATAAAAAACATCTTTGAAATGTATTTCCTATTAAAACCACCTATTCAACTTTCCTATAAATCCTGTAGTTCTAAAGAGACATCTAGATATTTAGCATGAATGTTTTAGGTAATTGGATATAGTGAAAAAGTAATGTTTTGACTGGCAGAAATGCTTTTCAAATGATCTTGAAATAAAGGAGGTTTTTTAACAATTTTTATTTACTTTTTACTATATAGCAATACATGTTTATCACCAAAATTTAAGAAACAAAGTAATACACAAAGAAAACTTTATCTAATCAATAAGTAAAGATAAACTTTTTTGTGAGATGTGTACAATTCCATTCCCTACGCTAGGTTTTACTATTCAGATTCCAGAGTTGTAGTCAATCAATTTTAATCATATTTAATACTCTTGAAGAAAAATGATTTTTCATCTTCACATATTTTAGTGACTGAATTACCATGGCAAAATTGAGTGTTTGGATTAATTTACTATAGTATACTCTGATTTTTTTTCTCCTTTTTTTTTTTTTTTTAAATAAGAGCATCTTGCTATGTTGCCCAGGCTAGTCGTGAATTTCTGACCTCAAGCAGTCCTTCCACCTTGGCCACCCAAAGTGCTGGATTATAGGCGTGAGCTTCTGCGCTCAGCCTTGGTTTTTCACTTAATACATGAGGTAGTTTCTTCAACTGATTAAAATTTTAGCCTATTTGATCAAATACTTACAAACAATTTAAGTTGCTGTTAAACTTGTCTTACTATCAATTAGACATTCCTCAGAATGCTAAACCAAGAGGGAACATGAAGAACTTATCTGGTTTATCTTCTCATTTTACAAAAGACTATTTCCAAACTTATGTTTCCAGTGACTTATTTATTAGTTGAGATTTTCTTTGGTTAAGCTCTCCCTTGATTGCAGTCCTCTTTCCTTCTGGCTAGACTGTTTTTCCATCTCTCAGCCAATGGTACAAAAAAGTAGGAAACAGAAGAGAGGAGATAGCAAATGCCAGAGAAGTAGAAAGAGCCGTTGTATGTCTGGGTATAATCATATATCCAGCCTGGAAGGAAGGAATGATTCCCATTAGTGAAGCAGATCTTGTCATTAGTAAGTCTCAGCCAGGAACTGCTCCTCAGAGGAAGGAGCCTTCTGTACTTAATGGTCTGTTTGGTGACCTGTTAGAAAGTTAGTCAAGCTTTCTTATTTGTCATTGATGAAGTAGAATCAGCTTCACCTGAGTTAGGGACTCACTCTATGAAAAAGTCATTGTGGATTCAGAACTCGTCTCTAACTTTACAGTGGAAGTGGAGAAAATTAGGGTCACGTACTGTTTCCTTTTACAGTGCATCTTATTGGAAGACTACTTTTACAAAAAAAATTATCATGAACTACTGTTTCCAAAGAAAAAGGTGAGAGAACTGATTATCTTTTTTCCTTTTACTGAACAAATGCTTGCGTATTTACTATATTCCAGGCAGTATTCTAGGTATTAAAGATAAAATAATGAGCCAAAATAGACATGGTGCATCCCTCACAGAGCTTACTAAGTTTAGTGAGGAAACAACCTGTCAACCACGTAAATTACTATGCGATGAGTGCTATGAATGGAAAGTGGAGGGGGCTATGAGAGTATACAAGAAGGACTGACTGCCAAGCCCAACGCAGTGGCTCATGCCTATAAATCCTAGCACTTTGGGAGGTGGAGGTGAGAAGATTGCCTGAGTCCAGGGGTTCGAGACCAGCCTAGGCAACTTGGTAAGACCTCATCTCTGCAGGCAATCAAAAAATTAGTCAGGTGTGGTGGCACGCTCCTGTAGTTTCAGCTATTTGGAAGGCTGAGGTAGAAGGATCACCTAAGCCCAGCAGGTTAGGGCTGCAGTGACCGTGAGTGTGCCACTGTACTCTGGCCTAGACAGTAGAGTGAGACTCCTACTCAAGAAAAAAAAAAGGACTGACTGCTTGAGCCAAGTGGGCTAAACAGTGACTAGTCCCCCTTAAATCTCAATGCTAAATGCTTTCTTAAAGCAGAAGTGGGAGGGTCCTCAAAATATTTTGGCTAATGACACATACTAGAATTGAAGTGAAACACCTTTTTTTAAAAAAAACTGTGTGTGGTGGCAAAGAATATTGTGCTAAGGCACAATGTTATAGAAGTCCATACTGTGAAAAAAGCAGATAACTTCTTAAATATTATTATGGCAATAGTTTTGGCCTTGTGGACTTCCTAAAGGGCTTCAGGGACCTCTGGGAGTCCACTGACTTCACTTTAAGAAGTGCTTTCCTAGAATATTGATCTGTATTATGTTTGATTACATATTCAGAAAATTTGAGTGCTGTATGCCAACACAGATCTGGGTTCTGGGAATGTATGTACCCATGAACAAAATAGGTGAAAATATCTACCTGCATGGAGCTTACGTTGTATCTTTATTTTTTAATTTTTATTTATTTATTTATTTTTAAAAGACAAGGTCTCACTATGCTGCCTAGGCTGGTCTGAAAATCCAGAGCTCAAGCAGTACTTCTACCTTGGCTTCCCAAAGTAGTAGGATTACAGGTGTGAGCCAGCTGGGTTTAGTTCGGCTTACATTGTATCTTTTGATTTTTCTTTCTCTTCGATCATGATACCTCATTGGATGTGTAGAGTGTGTCCCCACTTTTTTTGGGGGGGGCTCTGGTTGTTTCTCTCCTCTTTGTTCTCTTATTTGGCTCTGATATAGACTCAATGTATTTTTGTTTGTTTTAATAGCTGCATGTCTCCTGTTCTCAATATAAAAAATAAATGAATGGGGCCAGGCATGGTAGCTCACACCTGTAATCCCAGTACTTTGGGAGGCTGAGGTGGGAGTATCACACGAACTCAGGAGTTTGAGGCTGCAGTGAGCTATGATCACGCTACTGCACTCCAGCCTGGGCAAGAGTGAGACCCTGTCTTTTAAAAAAAAAAAATGAATGGAATGTTTTGTAGTCTCTTACATTCAATTAACTTTAAGTTGCTTTTAACTTGTGATCAGTATCTCAATTAAATGTTTCTTGAGTCGGGCTTGGTGGCTCAACCTGTTATCCTGTACTTTGGGAGACTGAGGTGAGTGGATTGCCTGAGCCTGCGGGTTCTAGACCTGCCTGGGCAACTTGGTGAGACATCTCTACGATAAATCAAAAAATCAGACGAGCGTGGCAGTGCATGCCTGTAATTCCTGCCACTCGGAAGGCTAAGGCAGAAGGATCACTGGAGCACAGCAGGTCGAGGCTGCAGTGGCCAGGAGCTACCACTGCACTCCAGTCTGGGCAGCAGAATGAGACTCCAACTCAAAAAATAAAAAATAAAAAAAATAAATGTTTCTTGAAGTTAAGCAAGAGAGTAGAGTGAAACCAGTTAGGACAAGTCTTTGTATTGTGTTGATTGTGATTGAATTATGCATCTTTAGGAGATAGGTGACTCTTCTCTGAACTCTTCTAGAAATTTCTAGAAAAGAGGGAGTGTGGAAGGAAGCTGTTTTCTTCCCACCTGCCCCCCAGTGCCCCACCATCCCTTGTCATTCTTGCTTTAGTCCTACCAGCACATCACATTTACTAGCATATATATGCCCTGTGAATTATAAGACATGGGTGTCAGATTAATACTTTGGGAAAAGTTAGGGCTACTAACATGGCAGGAGAGCACAGCTGAAGCAGTGAAAATGGGTGAAAGAGAAAACTGTAATCCTTTCATTTCACACAAACACACTCTTAGAGTTAGAATATTGTTTCTGAAACATTAAGTAGTAAAATATAGTCATGCACTGCCTAACTACAATAACACATTTGATGGTAGTCCCATAGAATTATATCATATTTTTACTGTACCTTTTCTGTGTTTAGATACACAAATATTTACCATTGTGTTCCAGTTGCCTACAGTATGTTCAGTCCAGTGACATGCTGTACAGGTTTGTAGCCTAGGAGCTATAGGCTATCCCATCTAGGTTTGTGTAAGTACACTCTATTCATGTAGGGACAAAACATTTAACAACACATTTCTCAGAATGTATCCCTGTCATTAAGGAACTCATGTTTGAATTTAAGATATCTTTTTACTAGGGCTGGGAATGATTTACTATATTTTAGAACTATTTCCATGCAAAATTAGATGAAATAAAATCTAGGTGAAGTAATTGTTTTAAATGTTTATTCCTACTAGTATGTTTTAAATTCTAATCAAGATCCAGTTACCATTCAGTAGGATAACAGTGTGCAGTGGAGTGTTTAGTTTTAGGATGCTATATATAGTAGCGAATATGAGGTGAAATGTAGAATGCAAAACTATATCATATTATTGATTCTTATGAAAGCATTAGCTGTCATAATCAAGTTTAAATTTAAGTAGTTATTAGGTAACCCAGACTTTGAACTTCATTGGTATTGAAACAGCTACTCTCTTTTTTTGGAATAAGTAGCCTTTGTGTGGCACTGAAAGTAAAAGAAGATTATATATTTGCTTATGGCTGGGTGTGGTGGCTCATGCCTGTAATTCAAGCACTTTGTGAGGCAGAGGTGGGAGGATTGTTTGAGCCCAAGAGTTGGAGACCAGCCTGGGCAACATAGCAAGACCTGGTCTCTACAAAAAATTAAAAAATTAGCCATGCTTACTGTCATGCACTTAAAGTCCCAGCTACTCAGAAGGCTGAGGCAGAAGGTTTGCCTGAGCCCAGGTGGTTGAGACTGCAGTGAAGTATCATAATGCTGCAGTACTCCAGCCTGGGCAACAGAGCGAAATGCCAATTCAAAAAAAAAAGAAAGAAAAAGTACACCTACCTCTAGATAGCTTAGAACTTGTTTGTTGAGCTGTTATGAATCATTTTTATTAGGATTACCATGCTTAAGGTTACTACTGGTCATCTTGTTAAAACTTGACATTTACCCAGAAGGTCCTTAATTCTAATGTTTCTTGATGCTAGTTCAAAAAAGTGGTTGAGAATTCTGTAAGTGACTGGTCAGTGTTGAATCCGAACTTCTAGTTAGGTTGTAGCATAGTTGCAGACTTCCAAGGTGTTCAGAGACAGATTTTCTCTTATCCCTGGGGCCACTGGAGCCACCTGCTGGCTATTTGCAGTTGTGTTCTTTCACTCTGGGTGTGTTGTGCAAATGTTTTTTGTGTTCTACGATAAGAAAAATCTTGGGAAACATGATTAGAAATTTAAATTTCAGAGCCTTTTAAGACAGAAACTCACTAAAGACCCTGTGACAGAAATTTTCAATAAGATTAAGTGGAAATACTTACTCGTTGTTGTTTTAGTAAAAGGAGTATGGTCCCTATTACGTCTTGGAAGCTTGACTCCTTGGCCTTGCAAAGTGTGTTGTTTTTGCAAAGAAAGAACTACTTCTCCTCCCCTACTTAAACTATAATAGGGAGCTATTTGAAATTTATTTTTGAAAGTATTCATAAATCTTAGGAATACTGATTCAAAGTAAAATTTTGTAGGGCTTTGTGGTTTGTGTGGAAAATAATCACTGGATAAATAAATGATTTCCTTTATTCTTTTTTTTGGCCTCTTCAGGGTATGATATATTCCTCAGGATTTATAGAGGACAGAGGACTTTTCTCTGCCTTCTCGTTTGTCCCCCACTCACCTCAAACCTCCAAAATGGATTTATAGCAAACCAAAGGTTGAGTAATTTTTTTTCCAATAAAATTTTGGACTATAGAGAAATTCTCGATTGATAGGCCAAGATGACTGATAAAACTGTAGATGCCATGGTTAGTAAAAGGTGCGGTGAGGACCAGATAGCATATTTATTTAATACTGTATCTGAAATAAGGTTGGAGTAGGTAGGGAATGACCTCTCATTTCAAGAGATGACTTATCTATGTTAATAGGACAGAGATGAGCTTAGATGGTTTCCATTTTAGCCATTGTCTTTTTCTATAAAACACAAATAGAGTTGGTGCAAAATTACCAGTTTCACTTCATGATATTTCAGATGAGATGAGAGATTGGCAAATAATAGTAAGAGAGAGATGTACTTCTTTAGGAAGTAGTTAATTTTAACTTAAACTGGAGTACAATTGACATAAATATTTGGGATTAGGAGTGTTTTTCCTAGGGTTTGTTTAAAAAAAACACTTTTGGGAAATATCTGTTTGAGTTAAATGTCAATATACTTTAAGGTCATTTTTATTATCTGCAGCTCAGAATGTCTTTAGTTAAAGGTATGAAAATGAAGTGATGAGTTGTAGTGACTTAATCAAATGTTCAATTAATGAAGTGAAAGAAGAATGCAGATTCTCATCATTCTCAATTTTAGAGGTGCTAGACCCTTGTCCTTAGTATGATGTCTTGTCAGTGTATATTACAGAGTGAGTGCCATGACAGAACCCAGTAAGCCATGTGAGGACTTAGAGAGTTAACTTTGTCTTCTCTGTGTCCCACATTGCATCTGATCGAGTGTTGTGCTAATAAGTTCTTGATAATTAGTGAATGAATACTGAATCGTAATCAAATAATTATTTATGGTGTGTGTTAAAGGGAGTTTAGAAGATATTTGTGATTGGTTTAAATAAATGTATGTGTGTATATTAGTATAATGTATGCATTTGTCAGTAGGGAATGGGGAGTATATAGACAAGAGGGGAATTGCATTCTGTTTTATGCACAGCTAATAAGAGCCCTTGGTGGTTTTTTTTTTTTTAATTTTAAATTTAAATTAAAATTTTTTTTTTGAGTCAGAGTCTCATTCTGTCGCCCAGGCTGGAGTGCAGTGGCATGCTCACGGCCACCCCAGCCTCGACCTGCTGGACTCAGGAGATCCTTGTGCCTCAACCTAAGTAGCTAAAACTATAGGCATGTACTACCACGCCCAGCTAATTTGTTGATTTTTGTAGAGATGAAGTCTTGCCAAGTTGCTCAGGCTGTTCTCAAACCCAAAGGCTCAGGCAGACCCCTCACCTCAGCCTCCCAAAGTGCTGGGATTACAGTCTCCAGCCACTGTGCTTGGCCATTGGTTTTATTTTTAAATGAAATTGAGCCTTTAGCATTTTGAGCTTACATGTCAAATCTAAGAGTAGGAATTGGATGCAAGAGTAGGAATTTCACTTAAGTAGTTTATATCTGGCTTGTATGTAGGAGAATGCGGCTGTATATCCTGGCTTTTTTGCTCAAGGCATTATTTTTGTATTTTTGCAGGTTTACTTTTGTTAACAGGGGTCTACTAGAGATAATAATGTCTTAAAATATCAGTACTCTGGCTGAGTGCAGTGGCTTGAGCCTGTCATCCCAACACTTTGGTAGGCTGAGGAGAGAGGATTGCTGAGTCCAGGGGTTTGAGACTAGCCTGGGCAACTTGGCAAGACCTCGTCTCTACAGTAAATCAAAAAATTAGCTGAGCGTGGTAGCAGGCGCCTGTAGTTTTAGCTACTTGGAGGGCTGAGGTGGAAGGATCACCTGAGCCCAGCAGGTCAAGGTTGTGACTGTGAGCATGCCACTGCAGTTCAGCCTGGGCAACAGTGAGAGGGAGACTCTAACTCAAAAAAAAAAAAAATCAATACTTTTCATTTTTCCACAACCTTCCAAGGCTTATATCTTAGTGCCAGTGTGTATTTCTGGATGCCATCTACCAACAAAAAGCAACACTTGGGTTTGGATGAGCCACGATATTTGGCCCAAACTTAGGCTTACCAAGTACTCTGATCAGGGAATCTAGAAGAACTCTAAAACTGACCTAGTCTAGTGCAGGCCGTGTTATTAACTAAAATTGAATTTGTCCCCGAGTATTGGAAGGGAACAGAAGGGACTCTGGGGTGGAGTGGGCCTTAATCCCTATCAGTTTCAGCAAAGATTTGAAAAATAACCGGTTGCTACCATATTTCTATTCAAAAAGAAATACAAGAGATTGAAGGTGGGGCCAGACTGGTGACTCACACCGGTCATCCCAGCTCTTGGGAGATGGAGGCAGGAGGGTTGCCTGGGCCCAGGGGTCCAAGGCCAGCGTGGGTGACTTGCTGAGACCTCGTCTCTACGGCAAAGCCACAGATCAGCCATGTGTGGTGAAGTGCACCCTGTGGTTTCAACTAACTGAGAGGCTGAGGTAAATGATCACCTGAGTCCAGGAGGTCAAGCCTGTGGTAAGTGGTGATCGTGTCACTGCACTCCAGCCTGGGGAACAGAGTGAGACGCCAAGTCAAAAAAAGAATGGAAGAAGTTGAGAAAGGGATATAAAGAATTTTCTTACCCATATGCTGCATCATATTTTTAAAAATAAAAATATTGTATTCTTAAAAACAGTTATATTCATCCTATAAATTTCCTTTGCTTTTTTTCTTTCCTTGAACTGTTAAAATATGTTATATAGAACTAACGATTTTTTTTCTTTTTCATTTCCATGCAGGAAAGAGAAAGATATTATTCATGTAATCAGTGTTACCATTTTTTCCTAGTGTTTTGACTGAGGATTATTGTAAACAGTTTTACTTTTGTTGGATTCTTAATTTTAAATGCCAGTAATCCTTTATAGGAGTCTGAACTTTTAATTTGGTAATAACAGATCCAGGTAAGTAAAAAAGGAGAATCTCATACAGATCTGAAGATCTAAGTTTAGTTGAGAATTTAATATTTTATTATCTACTAAGCCTTTCAATTTAGTTAAAACTACAGACAATAACATGACTGGCCACACCTGTTGAGAACCGAGTTATCTGTAAATCAACATTTCTGATGTTTCTTTGGTAGTTGCTGCTGGAATCAGAAGTTAGAAACAAATCTAATAACCTTTTGGAAAGTCCTCTTTGTCATTTCACAGAGGAATGATTTACAGTAGCAAGAGTTTCATGAAATTTCTTCAACAGGATACTTAGTGGCAAAGATTGTAGCCAATGAGAGATCATGGTATAGAGAAGGAAATTAAACTGAATTCTATATTATCATAATCTTGTTTAAGATATTATGAGTAGCTGGGCTCGGTGGCTCAGGCTGTAATCCCACGCCTTTGGGAGGCTGAGGTGAGTGGATTGCCTGAGCCCGCGGGTTTGAGACCCGCCTGGGCAACTTGGCGAGACCTCATCTCTACAATAAATCAAAATGAGCTGGGCGTGGTAGCGCGCACCTGTAGTTCCAGCTACTTGGAAGGCTGAGGCAGAAGGATCGCTGGAGCCCAGCAGGTTGAGGCTGCGGTGGCTGGGAGCGGCCACTGCACTCCAGTCTGGGTGACAGAGTGAGACTCCAACTCAAAAAAAAAAAACAAACAAAAAAAAGATATTATGAGTATCCCTTGGACTGAAAGTCCATTACGTAAGCTTTCAGCAATAGCTTTATTACTTTCTTTTCCTTTTGTGTAGAATGTATACAATTTATGAGTATGTAAGTAGTAGTCTCGGAATTAGTGGGTAAAAAAATTTATCATAAGCTCTTTTTATACTCACATATTGTGAAGGGTAGTTTGGATTTTGGGTAATAAAGGCTTATAAACTTTTTTTTGACTGATTGGCAGAAGTATTTCATATCATGTTTTACGTTACTTAGGTGTATGTGTATGAAATAAAAATTTCACTATAAAGTGATACACTGTTTTCTAATTTGCTTTGTTGTAATCTATCCTTTTTCATTAAAAAAATGAAAAAGATCATGTCCCAGCAAATTGATTTTAAAACTCACACACCTATCACATTTTCTTTTCAGGTAATGGTCCTCACAAAACTTACCTTGTCTTCTCATATATTATCATATATTAAATTCTTTAAGCATTTTATTTTAAGAAGTATACAAAAAAAATATAGGACATTAGACATACTGTAGTTTTGTTTCTGCCTTTATTATTTGAATAAGATATACTGTGCCCTGGTATTTATTTCCTGTTACTTTTGACTTGAAAAGTTCCAAGTCATTGGGACAGCCAGTGAAGAGAGATTAAGATTGAAAAAAAATACATCAACAGACTGTATCTGAACTCTGTTTTCTGTGTCTTACTGACATTGACCCTTATCAGATAGTGGTGTGTTTTTTCTTCCCACTAGTAATTCTTGTTATCCTAAGTTTATATTTTTTACATTTTAATATTTACCTTTTCTAAGTCATAAGAGGTATGAACTTAACACTGTTGTAAAACTTAGTTGTTTTTTTTTTTTTTGAGTTGGAGTCTCACTCTGTCGCCCAGACTGGAGTGCAGTGGCCGCTCCCGGCCACCGCAACCTCGACCTGCTGGGCTCTGGTGATCCTTCCGCCTCAGTCTTCCAAGTAGCTGGAATTACAGGCATGCACTACCACACCCGGCTGATTTTTTGATTTATTGTAGAGATGAGGTCTTGCTGCCCAGGCGGGTCTCGAACCCGCAGGCTCAGGCTATCCGCTCACTTCGGCCTCCCAAAGGCGCGGGATTACAGGCTGAGCCACCGAGCCTGGCTTAAAACTTAGTTTTTTTTTAAAAAAATGGTAGTGGGGCAAGATCAAATCTGTTCTCTTTCTTCCAAACTAAAAGAAGCAGAAGTAAATTTTAGGCCAAGTTTCTTGTGGATGATTGCAAGTGCTGTAGCAATTTGTACTTGAGAACTGTGATGTGTAAGAAACTAAAGTTTAATAAGCCTGTTCCCTAGTGATATTTCTATGAGTAGTCAAGTTTTTAATAGTATCAAATTAACTAAATGTTCAGTAAGCACAGAATGCCCAGTTAGGTAAAAAGTGGATGTAAAACAATACTTCAATCTTTTTTTTTGTTTGTTTTGAGTTGAAGTCTCACTCTGTCACCCATGCTGGAGTACAGTGGCACGCTCATGTCCACCACAACCTCCACCTACTGGGCTCAGGTGATCCTTCTGCCTCAGCTTTCCAAATAGTTTGGAACTACAGGCATGCACCACCACACCCAGCTAATTTTTTTATTGTAGAGATGAGGTCTTGCCAAGTTGCCCAGGCTGGTCTTGAACCCGTGGGCTCAGGCAATCCTCTCACCTTGGCCTCCCAAAGTGCTGGGATTTATAGGCGTTAGCCACTGCGCCCAGCCAGTACTTCAATCTTAAAGTTAACTTTCATAAACAGAACTCCCCTAAATATTACTGTACTTATATATAATGTTTTCCAGGGGCCCTGGATAATCTTCTCCACAGAGATTCTTTAGGCCAAGTATCTTCTCATCCTTGGTACAGAAAGAATATTAAGGACCTATGTCCCACTTTGAAAGAACAGATACTGCACAACCCTGCACAGTAAGAACAACAAAGGTCAGACTTACAGCTTTCAGGTGTTATAAAAGTGACTCCTCCTTAGATAAAAGATGCTAAAGGTTTGTTTGTTTGTTTTTTTAAGCATCATGAGTCTTTGAGTCTCTAATAAAACTCTGGATTTTCTCCTCAAACAAGCAGACATGCATCCAGTCTCTGCTCTAGGACTCCCAAAAGAATATAAGCATCTGCTTAGGGCACATCTGTTGAATTCACCTTCAGATTTTTCTGGATTGTTGAGGTAGTGAGAATAGGTTCAAAAAAAGGCAGAAACACTGATTTCTTTTAACTTGATACTATAATTACATGTTACCATTAATTTTGGATCATTGTTTCCTTTTATTGCTATTGAAATGTGTTCAGAATGTGACTAAGCTGTTACCTGCTATAGGTGGTCCAGAAAGGACGGCCATCCCAGCAAAGAAACAAGCAAATCCCAAAAACCTGTGTATCGTGGAATTCCCAGATAGATCAACCTGTAGGAGTTAGAACTCACTGTTAGCCATATTACGGTTGATATTCTGTAGAGACTTATGCCTAAAAGGATCAAATACTGTTTATATCATCTCAAACTGTGAACAGTTTGACTTCTGAAGTGATTTGGATGACCTTTCTGCTCCTAATATTATAAAAGAGAGCTGAGGTCAAATAGCAAGCAGTAACTTTGCTAGGCAGGCGGTGTTTTCAGCTTACCAGTTAAGGCACACTAGTTTTGCTTTTATTTTAATCTTTTAGTTGGTTCAGGGGTAATTTTTCCCCTTGCTGCTTTTCTCTATTAGAAAATGGTGTTTACAATCTGAACCGACAGTGATGTTCTTGAGTCCACCTGTGGCTAAGTGTCAACCATTAGGTTGTAAGAAACAGCTTTAGAAAGCTTTAGTTTTGCCTAGGCCTCATGAAGTATCCTGTAGCGCTTATGCTGTTGACATCAGATCAGAAGTTTCCAGGTATTCTGTTCCAGCATTTGAGGACCTGGTTCTAAGAAGAACTCATTGGGTTCCAAAGGGTTCCCAGAACACAGAAGTATCTGTATAGTTGCATTTGGGACTGGGACTTCAAGTCAATTTGGGTAAACATGGAAAGGAAGTTTAAAAAAAAGTCAATGTCCCTGTTAAAGTACACAGGACCAAGGTATTAACCTCAAGAGAGAAGCCATACTGGTCAGGACACCCCTTTTTCTCTTGAAGAACTCTCAGGGAACTCTAAAAGATTGTGTTTTAGAAACAGCCAAGGAAATTTCTGGAGCTGAAGGAGAGGAGTGAACACAAGCCTAATCTCTTGGAAGACTGATAAGCAAAATGGAATCCTGCTGAGCCCTTTTTAATTTTTTTCCTGTCTTATGTCCTACGTGGATAGTCCTCTCACTCTTCCCCTCAAGGTTAGGCGAATAACTGCACAGGATATAGCTATAGGGTTTCTAAAGTCTTTGGTATTTCTTTTTTTAGTTATAAAATTAATACAAAGTATGTATTCTGTTTGGGGAGATTGTTTCTGATACTTGCTTTTACTAAATGACCTAACAATGTTAATGAATATGTCTACTCACCAGTACAGGTAGTAGCAACGCCAGGTAACCACCAGCGAAAGTGGCAAAGAAGACGGTGTAGGTCATAAGTAGTGGAAATGTGGTGGCTAAAGGAGCAAGGAGGTTAGTGATGCCACAGAGAATGAGGTAAGACTTGAGGTAATGATACTTCTTGGTCCAGTTTTTATCAGCAACCCATCCAGAAATAATCTGACTGACTGTCTCAAGGATTCCTGGAACAGTATTGAGAAAGTCTTATGAAAACCTGATTTTATTGTCCTGATTTTATTGTCCTAGCCCTTTTGAAAAATGAATGCATAAGCATTTTCTCCCAAGAAACAGGACCTCATCCTGAGGCCAGGATATGTGAGAAAAAGGTGGTTTCAGTTGTCTGCCAGGAGGTCTATGATAGATCATTTACTTACTCCAAACACATGTAATAAAAGAGCTCCTCTAGAGTTGTGTAGTAGACTCATCAAGTTGCCAGGTGTTCTTTCTGTGTTTGGAAAGTTATACCACCAAACTGGGAATCTCTGGCTGCAGAGGACCCTGGGCTCAGGAGGCCTTACAGTCCCTTCCTCTAAGAGGTTCTGCAGGTGAGAAAATGAGATTTCTAAAAGGCTGGTAGACTCATAGGTCAGTGTTCTGGGGTAAGTCATATGGTTGAAGATTGGAGTATAAACAATAAAAACTTTTTTTTAATCTAGAGGTTGAGATTCTTTCATACAATTGTATATGAAGTTTTAGGAATTAAGTTCTCCGAAGTTCATTATGCTTAATTTGAAAGTTGTTGCAGTATGTCTGGAAATGAAAGATCGTATTTTGAACATTGACATATGGTGTAGCTTGAATAAAATTTAAAAAACATGTTCTTCACTTAATTTCATGATAACAAAGCATTCTTTATCCTGTTATTAGTATAAGCTAATGTAGCAGTTAAATACTGAAAGATTTTCACAAGATTAGCACAAGCTCCCGTTGTTTTGTACTTCAGATTGTTTCTTTGGTTCAAAGCATAAGTTACTCCATTGCTTAGAAAATTCACTTTTTTTCATGAGTCCCTATTTTGTCAGTTGAGAGAATCCATATCTTCTGAATCAAGCATTCTCTTTTGAAGCATTTTTGTGAATATTCAGCTAAAATGGTTTTAACTTTATATTCTAATTAAGTTGAATTTATTTGTCTACTGTGAGTTCAAGGGGGAAAATACTTAGCTACAAATATTAGTAGAACACTCTTGAATACTTACCATGGGCCAGCCACTATCCTAAACTCTACATGCATTACTTTTTAATCCTGACAACTTTATAAAGGAAGCTACTATTATTCCTATACTCCAGATAAGGAACTTAAGGCACAGAGAAGGAAAGTAATTTTCTGAAGTCCACACAGTTAGGAAATACAGAGCAGGAACTTGAGTTGAGGAAGTCTAGCTCCAGAACCAATCCTTTGAACCACGCCCCTATACTGTCTGCCTGGGCTTTTCTGTTTCCTGGAGTAGCTATTGCCACTGAGTATCAGCTTTTTGAAATACAGTATTTTTCCAACAAATACTGTCTATTGGATCAGACATTGTTATATGAAGATAAAACTGGTTTGAAGTCCACTATCTAGTAGGGGATCCTGTGTGCCAGGTGCAGTGAAAGAGATCTGTACAGGGAAATGCCCAGATGCTTTTTCTAGCCTCAAAAAATGTGCTTTTTTAGCCGGGCTAGGTGGCTCAGCCTGTAATCCCAGCACTTTGGGAGGCTGAGGTGAGTGGATTGCCTGAGCCCGTGGGTTCGAGACCCACCTGGGCAACTTGGTGAGACCTCATCTCTACAATAAAATCAAAAAAATTAGCCAGGCGTGGTAGTGCGCGCCTGTAGTTCCAGCTACTTGGAAGACTGAGGCGGAAGGATCGCCGGACCCCAGCAGGTCGAGGCTGCAGTGGCTGGGAGTGAGCCACTGCACTCCAGTCTGGGCAACGGAGTGAGACTCCAACTCAAAAAAAAAAATGTGCTTTTTCTGGCCTTCTCACAACCCTTGTGTTTTCCTTCAGCTTTCTAATAAAATGTAATACACTTCTGTAGAATTAAGTTCATCTTTCCTTTTGGGTGGGAGCCAGAGTAGGCTTTCTTACCAGCTACGGAAACGAGGTAGGAGGCATCCGTGATGTCAATCCCCAGAGTTTTGGCTCTGGCTACCAGGTGAAAGGTAGGGACGAAATATGCTAACTGACTGAGGATGAAAGACCAGGTAAATACGTAGAAGAAAGGATTCCTGAAGAGAGAAACATCAAAGAGTTTTTGTGTGCAGCTCCACAAACTACCCTTATTGCAGGTTTCTCCATTACTTATTATTAACTGTCTGTTCCTGTTAGGCTCATTGTTGAACTCTTCACTTGGATTTTGTGGGACTATTAAAATGTTACCATGCTGTCCAGTCTTCTGCATAGTACTGTCCTTGATGGTAGAGTCTTGTGTCTCATTGCTGTATGATGTTTCTGTCTCACATGGTATGTCTGGATCACATGCAGACAAACTGCTACCTTTATATTTAAGATCAGAATTGTTCTCACTTTTGATATGGATGGGTCTTAAGAGCATACTAGAAGGTACCAAATTCAGTGTAATAGCTCCAAATAATAGAAGAGCACCTAAACAGGAGAGAAATGAGAAGTTAAGCTAAAAACGACCTCTTAGTTCACAGTATTACTCTGCGTTCATGAACTCAGAAGAGAGACCACCACGTAATCCGTTAATTATTGAAAACACTACTTTGCCCCCCAGGTTTACATATCAGCTGTATACACTGCTGTATCCCTGTAAAATGGGGTCTTTTGGAGATAGGAAAACCAAAAAGTTGCAACAATAGAGGGGAGGGAAGGAGATGTTATTTGTGCTAAAGGGAAAGACAAAGCTGGTTTTTTGGGAGGAAGGGAATATTTGAAATGTTAAAAAATTACCATGTGTTTTAAATCGGGATTTTAAGTATCCTTAAGTGGGGGTATAGATTTAGATACAGAAGTAGATGATGAGAATTATTTGGAAGAAGAGGGGGCATCCTTTCACCTCATGACATTTTTTTAAACTTCCTTAAAAGAAGACAGATGCTAATCTTGCCTCTGAAGCTGAATACTTGCTTGAATTCAGCATGTCCTGACCAAGCTGTGACTTTCATATGATGTTTCTGAAGACAAACTGGGCTGTAGGCTCTGCTGTCCTACTCATGGATTTGTCAGCATTCACCATGAGGCCACTGAATAGTTTATTTAGGAAAGGAAAGATTCAACAAAACTGCTATGTAGATAGAAATAGACATATGAATGGATGCACACATCCACACATACATATGTATATATTTGGATTTATTTTTTATTTTTGAGTTGGAGTCTTACTCTGTCTCCCAGACTGGAGTACAGTGGTTACGCTCCTGGCTGCTGCAGTCTTGACCTGCTGGGCTCCAGTAATCCTTCCGCCTCAGACTTCCAAGTAGCCAGAATTACAGGCGTTCGCTACCACGCCTGGCTAATTTTTCTGATTTATTGTAATGATGAGGTCTCGCCAAGTTGCCCAGGTGGGTCTCGAACCCGTGGGCTCAAGCTATCCACTTGCCTTGGCCTCCCAGAGTGCTGGGATTACAAACTGAGCCACCGAGCCCAACCTAGATTACTTTAATCCAAATATTGTCTCAGATAAAAAGAAAATTGTGGAATGAGTGGTTTTTATTCATTTGTGGAAACTTATAGTTAACAATATATAAATGATTAACTATTAAGGAACATAATATTACCAAAATATTTTTTCTTAGTGAGTCTGGTGGAGGAGGCATTATTAAAATGCAGGTTTTTTTCCTTAAAGGGAAAATGAGAAAAATGAATGCTTTAGTAAGGGAAGGGGAAAGTCTTGTTTCTCCCAGGGTGTCACCTTCACTGCAAAATTTCAGATTCATAGAGTGCCCTGTGGTGAATTCTGAGTTGCTTGTGTGAACTGGCAAAGCATGCAAGTAATTCAAGATATCTTTTGTATATTCTATAAGGAAGAGGAGCATACTTAGAAATCATGCTGATTTCTTCTCTGGTGATACCCTGTGAAATTGATTGCTCTAAAAGTCTACTTTCAGTCATCAAAGAAACTGAGCTGAACACTAAGTCTTGCAGAGTTGATAGTTCAGGAACTTAGGTGGCTCACCTGTCCAGTCATATAGATCCATTAGGAATTTTGTAAAGGGTGCCAACAAAAATGTCAGCCCCATTCCAGAACGAGCAATAGCTGTAGAAAGAGCCAATCGTTTTTGGAAATATTTGGTGACCACCACAGCAGCTACTTGATACAAGAAAGCAGCACCCAAACCTAAAAGAAAAACATAATAGTTTGGAATCACTTTCACATAACTTGGAACCAGATGTGATAGTCTCCTGGATCCAAGATAATATAACTAGGCCTTTTGGACTCAAGAACGATAGAAGAGAAGGTTCCTGTTTCATTTCCTATAGTCATATATTTGCAGTGGACTCACCAGTTAAAAGTCCCATAGTCACGCAAAGAAAGGGGATGCTTGTAGCCCAGCTGCTGATCAGATAGCCGCCAGTAACAAGGAAAGCCCCAAGAATGGAGGTCGTTTTCTCTCCAAGTCTATCATAAGTAATGGCAACCAGGGGACCTTAGAAGAAGAAAGGCAACTTTTAGGTAAGTGTACTCGGCCATCCCTTATTCTTTCATGTGTGATTTAAATAAATGAGGACTCTACTTTGGAGTATTTGTGTAGTCTTCAGAAAAGGATTGAATTTATTAATATTATGAGTCCGACACTATTTTGTCTTTTGGGAGAGTTTAAAAAAGAAAGTGGATTGTAAACAAGGTTTGGAGGAGAACTTTTTGAAAATGCTTATAAAAACTCCCCCAAAAGAGTTAACATTTAGTGACCAGAGCAAGGTTGAATAACTAATCTGCTCTTCTATCATATTACAGCTTCAGATAAAACCAGAAGGGAGAAATTGGCCCTCGGGTTTTGTTCTGAGTATACTTAGATGACTAGAACTTTATGGTCTGATCTCCAGGTTGAGGCCCTTGCTCAGTGAACCTGTATTAAGGCATTGCCAGACTGGAAAGAAGGCATGAAAAATTGAATCATGGAATTAAATAATTCTTCAACTTTCTTAGTTTGAACCTTATTTTCCCAACTTAGTTACAAGTCAAGTGAAGGCCAAATGCTGCAGTTCCTTACTTTCTCAGCATTACATATTAGTAAGTGAACCTGAATTTTAGGAACACTTCAGTTTTAAACTATTGACAGGAGTCATTGAAATTGCTCTTTGCGGTTCTTGGACAGCAAGCTTATTGCCAGCTTATACCTGCGGAAAAGCGAAGTGATGACATGATGGATCCAATCCAACCAGTTTGCTCCGAGGTGGCTTCAAACTCTTCTTGAAAGACCACAAAGAAAATGGCAAAAGTCTTGGTCATCCCCATCACAAACACATTTACCTACATCAAAGCAGACCAGAGTCTAAGCAGGCAGTGAGTTGTTACAGAGGTTACTGCTGCTAGAAGTTATGGTTTCCACAGCTCATTAGCATTTACCACTTTGCTTAATTGGGTAACCCTCGTTATACATCTTATATTTTATGGGGGGGAGTCGTTCCTTCTAAAGTGGCTAAGCACTTTAAATGAAAACATCTCATTTAATCATTTCAAACATTTAGAGAAGCAAAAGTTATGATGGGGTTACTGGAGCTGAGGTTTGAGCCCAGATAGACTGACCACTACCCTCCTGTTACAGTGGTATCTGTTAGCTAGTTCTTGTTACCTTGGGGGGGGGGGTCGTCCAAAAAAGGAATCATTAATACCTGTTTTTAGTTTTGCTTGAACTCTGCTCCTGAGCTGAGTACTTAATAGTATTTATTGAGTGCCTATATGTCCCCACTTGATATATAAATAGGGTGAATATATAATTTATCCAAATTGGGTCACTCGACAGGGAAAGAGAGTGTTCAATTATTCCAGGACAGCAGGGGTTAACTGGGATAGTCACATTATGTGCGAGTCTTGTGTCATCCTTTTTTCCCCTTTTTGTCCCACTTAATCTTTCCTGCACTGCCCTGTTCCCTATACTAGGAGAGCCACTCCTTTGAGGTCGAGTTTGCTTTCTAAGAAGATTATTCACTTTTGTTTCTCAGAATTCTCATTAGCCTTGGGGCAGTTAAGTACTTCTCTCCCTTTCTGCTTAACAGCCAGACTGACCTGCAGGGGTCAGGAGGGGAAACTTAAAACAGAAACCTAGCCAGTGTCTGCATTCACACTCAATGTTCAGGAGCCACTGTGCTCAGTGTCGGTGGGGTCTTCCTAGCTTCCTCTTTTACTTGTTTTGGTAGTCTTGACTTTTCAAGGCCACTTCTGCTTTCAACTTGCGCATGCGTAGCTTAAGAACCACAGGACGGCCAGGTAAAGTGGCTCAGCCTGTAATCCCAACACTTTGGGAGGCTGAGGTGAGAGGATTGCCTGAGCCTGGGGGTTTGAGAGCAGCTTGAGCAACTTGGTGAGACCTTGTTTCTACAATAAATCACAAAAAACTAGCCGGGCGTGATGGTATTCGTCTGTAGTTCCAGCTACTTGGAAGGCTGAGGTGGAAGGATTGCCTGAGCCTAGCAAGTCAAGGCTGCAGTGGCTATGAGTGTGCCACTGCACTCCAGCCTGGGCAACAGAGTTAGACTCCGACTCAAAAGAAACAAAACCCACAGTACTTTCTTTTTCAATGATTGCACCTTTCTGTCCTCCCAGAAAATGGTTTTCCTCTGTCGTTCTGCACTCATCTTAATAGCTGTTCCCTGGACAGTCATTCAAGGTTTTCATGACTACTACCCACATACTCATGGTGGTGGTGTGAGTACAGCTCTGCAGTCAGTCAGCCTTCACTTGCGTCCTTGCCTTGCTTCCTTATGAGGGCAACCCTTGAGCAACTACTTTGTACGGGTTAAGCTTCTTTTGTAAAGTGCAGAGAATGAAATATTATTTAGCTCATAGGACTGTGAAGATTGAGAAAGTTATGGGAAAGTACTTAGTATTTGGCACTTAATTAGCTGATTTTGTTTTGTTGTGTTAGCATTCTGCTTTCCCAAGAGCTTCAGATTCATATAACTATCTACCGTATCTTTTTAACTCTGCTCAACTTGACAAACCTTAACCCATCTTTCCTGTGTCCTACACCTGCTACTTTTCATTTTTTTTAATTGATACCATCCACCCACTGGCCTGAGTCAGAGATGTGTTTCCTCTTAGATACCTCCCCTCAGCTCATACTTCTAAATAATCATCCAAACGTTTCCCTCTTTCTCATCCTCATCGCTAGACTCTTATTTCAGACTAATATTGTTGTCTGAAGGCAAGGGATGAAGAATTGGAATGCTGGTCAGGCATGGGTGACTTAGCTTGTAATCCCAGCACTTTGGGAGAATGAGGCGAGTGGATTGCCTGAGCCCACAAGTTCGAGACCAGCCTTGGCAACATGATGAGACATCATCTCTACAATAAATCAAAAAAATTAGCCAGGCATGGTAATGCGCACCTGTAGTTCTGGCTGCTTGGAAGGCTGAGGCGGAAGGATTGCCGGAGTCCAGCAGGTCAGTGCTGGGGTGGCCATGAGTGTGCCACTGCACTCCAGCCTGGACGAGGGAGTGAGACTCCAACTCAAAAAAAGAATTGGTGGAATGCTCAGAGGTTGCAAAAGTTGAAGTTGTGAGGAGGAGGTCCTTTAATATATTTTTTCACATTCTGATTTGATAGAAGGTACAAAACTTAGAATGAACAGTGTTGTGGACAGCAGAATGATATATTCAAAAATGAGAATCAACATTTTATCAGGTCCCTGTTCAGGCAATTTGAAGCCATATTTTTCTCCAAGGCACATCTATCAGGAAATCAGGCTAGAAAATGTATGCAAATTTCAAATGACCTAGATTTGTTTCTCTCAGGTCAAAGTAAACAGTGGCGATAGTGTCCTTGCATGAGCAAGGGACACTAAAATGCGTCACTAAAATAAGCTTTCTTTTTTTCTGTGGACATGGTTCTTTGCTAGCTGTCTAGAGGATGCTGACCTCCATCTTCTTAACCACCTGGATTTAACTAGCTACTGGTCCCCCTAGTTCAGAACCTCTCCTACCTGGTCTGTCCTTGATGTCTGGGAGTGGCCAGAGTGACTGATGTGGGCTTATTTCTAATAACAGAGTCTGTGTCTTCCACCATGTATCAAGAAGACCCTGGGAAGAGTCTTTGCATCTACCATACTCCCCCTTCCACTTGAAAACTTCCAAATTTGTTTCCATTTTGATTAAAAGATACTAAAAATCTCTCCCAAGGTCTAGATTTCCCCTTAATTTAGCAGACTTCATAAATCTGCATTATCCTACTTAATCCCATGCTTTGGACCTAGCGTGGTGTCAGTTCCATCACCAGAGTCTACATGACACATTGTAAATAGCTCACCTCAAAATAAGAGCCATAGAACTTCTCCAGTCCATTTCCTTTTTATCTTTTTTTTTTTTTTTTAGTTGGAGTCTCACTCTGTTGCCCAGGCTGGAGTGCAGTGGCACACTCAAAGCTACCCCAGTGTTGACTGCTGGACTCTGGCAGTTCTCCCACCTCAGCCTTTCAAATAGTTGGAACCACAGGTGCGTGCTACCATGTGTGGCTAATTTTTTTTTTGTAGAGATGAGGGTTTGCCAAGTTGTCCAGGCTGGTCTTGAACCTGCAGGCTCAGGCAATCCACTCACCTCTGCCTCCCAAAGTGCTGGGATTACAGGCTGAGCCACAGAGCCTGGCCCCTTCTTATCTTTAAGGGCTCTACAATTGGGTTGAACCTGGCAGGAACACCTTAAGCAGGCCTGCCTTTGCCCATCCCACCCCACATTAAGAGGTTCCTCACCAGATCATTCTAATTATTGTCTTGGGAAGGGGACTGGCTCAGCCTCAGTGACCCGCTTTGAGTACAGAGCACCAGGTTTTGAGTTACTTTAATAACAGCTTATTTTAAACCTATGTCCTTCAATAATATCACTAGTTCTTCCTCACCTTCACAGACAGAATAGCCTGTTCAGTATCTGTTTCCTCATCCTGCTGCTTCACTGAAGACTAAATTCCATTGCACTGGCTCTTATCAAGGCTATCGAGGCTTCTTTGTTACTAAACTAACAAACTGCTGTCATTTCTATCATATTTGACCTCTCAGTAGCATCTGCTCATCACTCTCTCCTGGAAATTTTTGCCTTAGCTTCTGTGACACTACATTTCTAGATTGCTATTCCTCTGCTTCTCAGTTTCCTCTGTGGGCTACTCCACCCTTTCCCTAGACATTGATCTTTCCTAGGGTTCTCTCTAGTCTTCCTTCTTCTCCCTGGCGATTTAACCCACCTTGCCCCAAAGTCCAAATTATCATGTATGCTGACTCAGGTTTCAATATGCAGATCCTGTGCTCCACATGCATGCAGACTATATGCTAACACATTATCGGTTATGTTATAAGACCCTCAGACTCAGAAAGTTCAAAATTAAACCATCCAAACCGTCTTCAGAATTTCTCTTCTCACTATGGCTTTCAGCTCAGTGAATGGCATTCATTATCCCTCAGGTTACCTAAGCCAACAACCTAGAACTCTTGACTCCCTCTCTTTCCTTGACATCTGGTTTCTCTCCAACTAGGTCTACCTTCTTGATATTGCTCAGATCTGTGTTTTCTCTCCATTCTCATTGCTATGCGCTTAGGTTCTTATTGTCTCATCTGTCTTATTGCAGCATTCCTCCAATGACTCTCCCTGCTTTGGCATAACCCCTACTAACCTATTGTCCACCCTGCAGCCAGAGCTTTATTTCTGAAAAGCAAATCTGACCCCATCATTCCCTTGCTTAATTTTTCTCATTAGCTCCTCATAGCCTCAACATAAGAGCCAGTGTTCTAACATGTCTTACAAGGCCCCTTTCTACCTCTTGGATTTCATCACCCATCCTCTTCCTCCTCATTTATTCATAAATGTATGTGTCAGTTTGTCTATCCACCAACAGTATCTATTGAGAACCTACTATGTTTCAGGCTGTATGCTGGGGCTGGGGCTACAATAGTGAGTGTACACTGGTGAGCAATGTAGACATGGTCCCTACCTTCATGGAACATTCAGTCTAATGAGACAGACTGAATACAGAGGATATTCATACAATAGATACTTACAAAGGGTGGTAAGTTGGCAAGAATGAATCCACCTTTTTTTAAAGCAGGGAGCTCCAAAGAACATTCAGTTATTTTTCACTTACCTTTTCAGGAGCTCATCTGTTATAGAAAAGAACACTTGTAACTCACACAGAAACAAAAGCACAGTCATCCACATTAAAACTGGATGATTGGCCCATGAGTTCATTGTTAACAGAATCCAGTGTATTTTTTGTGCTTTAACAAGCAGCATCACACCCTGAAAAAATGGGACATTGTTCATTAATCTGGTTACTAGGTAGTTTTTCTTATCAGCAGCTAGGTTGATCAAATAACTTCCTATCCTCAGATGGTAATGTAGGAAAAGTAAGGGTGGCTACTAGGGAAAAAGACAGGAAAACTACATATTTTCACTGACTGTGCCAATTCTGCAAAGTCTGTGATTTGGGGAGGTGGCCCAGGCACAGGAAAGGATCTCACACTTAGGCATCCTTAGTTTCCCTATTAGTAATATTTCTGAGTGAAAAAATGAGATTTCACATTCTTTGGTCATGAAGTTCATGCTCAACAAATAGTACCCTATTTGTTAAGAGTTTAGTATTACATAAACTCCGACTAGAGACCGCTGCCCTTCCTATCCCTGGGCAGGAGGCATAATGTTTTCCCATCATTCTAGTTATAGAGTTCTTAATTGTCCACATGGTGGACTACAGGATTGTGACTAGTCACCAGGACCTGCACTGCCCTTTCTTGTGAGCTGCTTACCACAGGGCTGAGCAGGGGAGAAGTAGCAGGAAGAAAAGGGTGTTTTTGTGAGTACATCTCAAAATGAATATAATTTATCTGGGAACACTTAAGAATTGTGGAGCTGGTGCCACTGTAGACTATTTGGGGCATAGCTGTAATGAGATTCACTGGCTTTCTAGAATGGGCCTGCTGATGACACATTTCACCACTGTCTCTCACTTAGCAACCCAAAGAGTTTTTGGGAGGATGAGGGAAAGAAGTTAATTTTAAAAACAATGCTTTGTCTAGTTGTTTATGGATGAGGAAGGAAAGTAAGCCTCCCATTTTAGAGTCTACATTCTTCTTCCTTTCCAGACACATCAAAAACAGCGTAAGTTGCCGGGCTCGGTGACTCAGCCTGTAATCCCGCGCTTTGGGAGGCTGAGGTGAGTGGATTGCCTGAGCCTGCGGGTTTGAGACCCGCCTGGGCAACTTGGTGAGACCTCATCTCTACAATAAATCAAAAAATTAGCTGGTCGTGGTAGCTCGCGCCTGTAGTTCCTGCTACTTGGAAGGCTGAGGTGGAAGGATCGCTGGAGCACAGCAGGTTGAGGCTGCGGTGACCGGGAGCGACAAAGTGAGACTCCAACTCAAAAAAAACCAGCATAAGTCACTAATGAGTGGGGATGGGCCGGGATGTAGACAGCAGGCCAAAAGAGAGGGAAAGTCCCCACCTGCTACCAATGAGTGCACTGGGCTGAGCTAGGGAACCCACCCCAAAGCACTTTTGAGCATGTCCCAGGGCTACTGCTGGGATAGTGAAAAGTATGATTGTCACCAAATCCTAACTGCCATGCAGCCAGGGCAGAGCTGCTGGTCACACCTGGGGTATTCGCTAGAGCAGCAGATCCCAACCCTTTTGGTATCAGGGACCAGTTTCATGGAAGACAGTTTTTCCAAGGACCTGGGGTTGGGGATTTGCAGTCAAACCTCACTGCTAATGGTTGTCTGTATTTGTAGCCGCTCCCCAACACTAGTATCACCGCCTCAGCTCCACCCCAAATCATCAGGCATCAGATTCTCACAAGGAGCGGAAACCTAGATCCCTTTCATGCACAGTTCACAATAGGGTTTGTACTCCTATGAGAATTTAGTGGTGTCGCTGATCTGACAGAAGGTGGAGCTCAGGTGGTCATGCCAGGGATGGGGAGTGGCTGTAAACAGATGAAGCTTCACTCTTGCTTCCTGCTGTGCGGTCTGGTTCCTAACAGGCCAAGGACTAGCAGTCCATGGCCTGAGAACTGGGGACCTCTACGCTAGAGATAAGGGATCACAGGCAGGAAGCGAAGAGGACTGGATGGAAAGGCTTCTGCTTTCCCTTAGGGGACATTTTCAGCTTTTTCCTGAGTTTAGTGTGGGCTTCTGACGGTGGCAGTTATTGGCAGTCCCTGGCCTTGTTCTGCCCCCTCTCTACACAAATGCCGAGGATTATCTAAGTGGTCTTAGTTTTAGGCTGCTCTGAGCCTTTCTCCAGAGAGCCTGCTTTCAGGCAATAGGAAAGGGGAAATAAAGCAAATTCTTACCAGGAAAAAATGAAACACAGTCATCCATCCCCATCCTCCATCCAGGGCTTTAGTATAAGGCTGGGCTTTCCCCTTCCTCTTCAACATGATGCTTCCTCTGTTTTAAGTGCAGAAGAGCCTTATGACAAATCCAAGACAGTCTACTTAGTTGACAAGAAACTAAACTTTTTAACTTTATCTTCCTCTGTGTTATAAAACTAAAACCACTTGTACTGTAGTTTCCAACCCCTCTTAATTACATATAAAATCTGCCCGATATACTTAAGGACTCAGTTCACTGAAAAGCCTGACAGCCACTCCAAGAACTGTGCTCAGGGTCCTTCCCCCGACGTCTGCCAGCCAATTTCTTTGGAGAAACTGTCTAACCCACTCCTGGTCCTCTGGGTGAGCTCTTCACTTTAGCGAAATAGAAAGGGAAGAAGAGCCTTGGGCTTAGAAATTTGTTTTACAAAGCACTTGCTAAAAGTAAATATGCTAAATAACTAAATAGACATGACAACAGAGTGTAATACCTCTTCCTAGAATGGATCCTGGATTAGAAAAAGTTGTCAATGACAATTTGGGGAAAATTGAACATGGACTGTATAATAGAGAATGCTGTATCAAGGTTAAATCTCTTGGGCATGATCATGGTCTTGTGGTTCTGCAGGAGAATGTTCCTGTTCTCAGGAGATAGATGCGAAAGTATTCAGAAGTAAAGTGTCAGATGCTCCTTTCTTCCAAATGGTTCAATAAAATATAGGCATGGGTGAAGAGAGACAGCAAAAAGAAAATGTTCTAAGGAAGGAGTACAGCGTGCATTATTTTCTTCTGTTATTTGAAGGCAGACTGATTCTTACTGGGAAGGAGAATCAAAACCTGTAAGCAGGCTGGACAGAAACGATGCCAGCCATCCAAGATGTCTTAGAAAACCAACCCAACACACAATCCCGTTCCATCTTACCTTTGATATGGTGTTCAGCAAAGAAATCCTCCACAGACAAGGCAGTTTAGAAAGAAAAACAAATTATACTATTTTCTAGAATGTTATTCTTTTTCTAAGGCATTTCCATCCGCTGTGCTGTGAAAACAACTGAGCACTGTAAGGAGCCAAGGAGGGCAGAGACAGTTTAGGCACTCCTGCCAGTGGACTTTACTTCCTGAGGGGGAGGAGCAGAGACTGATTTGATGTCATCTCAGGCCCTTCCTCCACCCAACTTCAGAAGGTAAAATTTTTCACCAGAAGCTCAAAAGCAAGTGTCGGAGTAAACCAAGAGGCACGTGCTTTTGGTGACCATGCTCCAGGCAGGAGCCCCAGAACTCTACTATTGGTGTCTCTGAAGTTTCTCAGGGAGGTTTTTCAGACATGCTTATTTTGTAGCAGAAATATACAGCTCTCCCAAAGGTGGGAGGAACATTTCCTGAGCTGCAAATGGCAACCTTGAGTAAGTTCAGCTTACTTATGTGGCCTTTTGTGTATTGACTAAAGATTCTGTTTACTAATTTGGAGTTCTAGACTCTGTTTTTGACCGAATTTTTGGTATTCGATTACCTTTAGACATCTTGCCTGAAAGATGTATGGTTGTAACTTTAATGAAACTTTTCTTTTTCTTATTGCATTGGGAAATAGCTAAGGTTGAGTCTCCTAGAAAATTACTGGGATAATTCAACTTTCTTTTCTCATTTCCTTCCTCTGCTCCACCCTCCGCATTAAAAGAAAACAAAAATATGTCAGCAGGAAATTGTCTTTCATCTCCCCACACCAATATTCCAGATTTTAAACCAAAGTGTATTTTAAGCTACAGTGTGTGGTTTTTGTTTTATCTGGAAAAAGTACATGTATTTATGCATGTTCCCTTTTAAGCAAAGGATTTCTCGGGTTCTTAAAAGCAAACTTTATAATACTTTTTATAAAAGTGCTTGCAGAAGGACAACTTAGTGGTTTGGGAGAATACCCTGTCAGTGTAACCATGGAAAGATTATGCAACTATATGGTGCTGGTGGAAGGGATCAAATAAACATCCAGCAAAAGGCCAAGACCTAAAGAGAAGGTGAATTTTTTCAGAGCTGTTTGTAATTATGAACACATTCCAGAAAACATTTCTTAGTAAACATCTATAGGACTGATTTTTAATTTTTTTTGGTGGCATACTTGTTGTTCTTTTAAAGCAGGGTTATCTAGGATTCTTATCACAGGATGACATGAGGCTAGACTTTATCTGTTTTTCTTTATATAGACTTTATATTGCTGGCTCTGATGCTAGGGCCTGATGAAGGGTGATGGATGTATCTGTTAGAGGGGTCCACTAACCAACCCCTTCAGATGTATCTGTTATAGAGATCCAAGAACAGGAAGCTTTTAGGTGTAGTGGGAAATGAGACTTGGTTAGAATCTCAGTTTTGCCATTTCTTAAAGCCTGGAGACTATGGACAAGTTACCCTCTCTAAGTCTGTTTCTAAAACTGTAAAATATTTTTTTGTAAGGTTGTTGTGAAGGATTCACAATATATATGGAAGGTGACTGTACATTAGACTCACTATTGATACCTGGTTCGTTGAACATAGTTCTTGTTAATCAGATGGTACCTAATAGCAAGAACAAAGAATTCTTAAGCCACCTTTGGGATTATTAGTTGACATTTTGGCATCTGTACCCAATTGACTTAAAGCTTCTGGGGCCTTTAACTAAACATAAATAATTTCTTCAACCTCTCACCTTCCAACTCTTGGTCCTAAAGCTTTTCAATAAGAATGCAGCATTATTTACTCAGTCACAGCTGTTACACTCATTTCACTGTTAAATAATAGCCCATGAATAGTTTTTAACACTTATTTAATACGGCACTACCATGTAGAATTAAAATATTTTTAGTTGAATCTTTCCCTGTCCTCATTCAGTCCTTGTGCAGAAAAGTTAACATAGCTGCTCTGAGGCTTCCATTCTTTGAAAGGCTTGGCTCATGCCTGTAATCCTAGCACTTTGGGAGGCAAAGATGAGAGGGTTGCCTGAGCACAGGGTTTCAAGACCAGCCTGGGCAACTTGGCGAGACCTTGTCTCTATACAATAAGTCAAAAAATTAGCCAGACGTGGTGTGCGCCTATAGTTCCAACTACTTGGACCTACTTGGAAGGCTGAGGCAGAGGGATCGCCTGAGCCCAGCAGGTTGAGGCTGCGGTGGCCATGTGTGTGTCACTGCACTCTAGCCTGGCGGCTTGCTTACGTGATTGATCTCTGACTGACAACTGGTAATTTAGATTTCAAGAGAGTTCTTACCATTCCATAAATGATGACAGTGAATCTCTGTGCCTAAACTGTGGGAACAATGCAGTTGACGCCAAACACCAGCTTTCCTTTTGGGAACCTGGAATGTTGCTGTGTGCTAGGCAGAGGGTGCTTATGTGGCCAGCCCCCTCAGGTACTGCGTCTCTGATGAGCTCCCCTGGTTGGCAACATTTCACATATGATGTCATAACTCATTGCTGGAGACATTTATTGCATCCTGTGTGACACCTGAGAGTGAATTCTTGCAAGCTTGAGCCTGGTTTCTTCTGGACTTTGCCCCACCCTCCTGTTGCCTTTGCTGATGCAACTTTGAGTCCTTTCACTGTAATAATCTCTATGTGGGTACAACTAAATGCTCAGTCCTGTGAGGTCTCCTAGTGAATCATTAATCCTGAGGGGTTGTGTTCGCCCGTGTTCTCCAGAGGAAGAACCAGTGAGGCGGAGGGGGATATTGAGATTGATTTACCATGAGGAACTGGGTCACACGGTCATGGAAACTGAAAAGCCCAAGCTCTGCAGTCAGCAAGCTGAAGACCCAGAAGAGTCGATGGTGTAGTTCCAGTCTGAGTCCAAAGGCTCGAAAACCAGAAGAGCTGATGGTGTAAGGTTTAATTCAAGTCAGAGGGCCTGAGAAGCAGGAAAACCACTGATGTAAGTTCCATCCTGAATCTAAGGTGCAAAGGCAGAAGACTCGTGTTCCAGCTTGAAGATGGGCAGAAATAATTCATTGTTAGCCGTTCTCCTATTCAGGCCTTTAATGGGTTGCAGGAGGTCTGCCCACATGAAGGAGGGCAATATGCTCTACTCAGTCTACTGATTCAAGTGTTAATCTCATCCAGAAACAGCCTCACAGACACACCAGAAATAATGTTTGGCTAAGTATCTGAGCATTCGCTCAAGCGTACTTTAGCTTTGGCTCTACACAGGCTAGAACATCAGCCATCTCAGCTGGGCTCGGTGGCTCGGCCTATAACCCCGGCACTTGGGAGGCCGAGACGAGTGGATTGCCTGATCCTACAGGTTCGAGACCAGCCCGGGCAACTTGGAGAGCCCTCATCTCTACAATAAAACAAAAAATTAGCTAGGCATGGTAGTGCACACCTGTATTTCGGCTACTTGGAAGGCTGAGGCTGAAGGATCGCCTGAGTCCAGTGAATTGATGCTGGGGTAGCCATGAGCGTGCCACTGCACTCCATGGCGATGGAGTGAAACTCTGACTCAAAAAAGAAAATCAGCCATCTCTCTTCTCAAGTTCTTTCCAGCACAAGTCTTATGTTTCATCAATAAATTGGGTACACTATATCCTACCCTAAATGGTGCTGTGAAGAATGAATGAGAAAAGTATGTTAATTTATTCATTTCATCCAACAAACAGTTGCCTTCTATTTGCCAGACACTGGGCTGGACAGAGTGGATATTTGGTAGGCCGAGGATGGTGTGAGATGTGACCTAAGGAGTGCACAGGGGATAAATCATGCAGGACTTTTATTCTAAAGGCAATGGGAGGCTCCCAAAGGGAGGCTTAGCACTGTGCCTGGAACAGTGTGCACTCAATACTTGTCTGTTATTGAGGATTACCACCAGCGTGCTCTGTCAAATAATTCAGTTTGAACATACTAAAATCAAGCTAAGATGAAAAGTCATCTTTTCTCTGAAATCCTTCCCTCGAGTTGACTGCTTTTTTCTAAGGCACCCAGTTACTCCTATCACCTAGACAATTCAATAATCTTTCATTCTCTTTTTAAAAATCTTTAATTTTAAAGACATGGGGTACAATTCAGGGTTAGATATACAAATGTCATTATGCATTTAACCTTGTTGATGTGGTGTGCCCCTCCCTCCCCTGGCAGTTTCCCTCAACTGCCAATTCCACCTCCCCTCCCCTGGAGGGGAGGCAGTAGGTTAATTTCCCACTACTGCTAATCTCTTTCTTATATTATTATGATAATTGTTCAAGGTCCACTTGTGAGTGAGAATATATGGTACTCAGTTCTTTGTTTCTGTGATAGATCACTGAGTATAATAGACTAAATCCATCCAAGTAGTTGTGCATGTTTGTCCTTATTTATGGCTGCATAATATTCTATTGTGTATATATACCACATTTTAAAAATCCAGTCCAGCATCAATGGGCAGCATGGTTGGTTCTATGTTTTGGGTATTATGAATAGTGCCGCAACAGTCATGCATATGCAGGTATCTTTTTGGTAGAATGACTTGAGTTACTCCGTGTATATTCCCAGTAGGGGGATTGCTGGGTCATATGGAGGGTCAATTTCTAGTTCTTTCAGAAATCACTACACTGTCGTCCAAAGAGGTTACACTAGTTTGCATTCCCACTAGCAGTGTAGAAACATTCCTTTTTCTCTGCATCCTTGCCAGCATCTGTTGTTGTTTATTAATGATGGCCATCTTACTGGGGTCAGGTGGTATCTCAGTGTGGTTTTGATTTGAATTTCTCTGATGATTAGTGAGGCTGAGCACTTTTTCATGTATCTGTTGGATGCCCTTATATCTTCTTTTGAGAAGTGTCTATTCATGTCTTTTGCCTACTTTTTTTTTTTTGAGTTGGAGTCTCATTCTGTCGCCCAGACTGGAGTGCAGTGGCACACCCTGGCCACAGCAGCCTCAACCTGCTGGACTCCGGCGATCCTTCTGCCTCAGCTTCCAAGTAGCTGGAACTACAGGCGTGTGCTACCACACCCGGCTAATTTTTTAATTTATTGTAGAGATGAGGTCTCATCAAGTTGCCCAGGCGGGTCTTGAACCCGTGGGGCTCAGGCAATCCACTCACCTCGGCCTCCCAAAGCGCTAGGATTACAGGCTGAGCCACCGACCCCGGCCTTGCCCCCTTTCTAATGGGGCTGTTTATTTCCTTTTGGCGCATTTGAGTTCCTTGTAGATCCTAGATGTTCATCTTTCATTCTTCATTCTCCTTTCTTTCAGCCAATTAACTTTTTTGTCTCTTATATTTGATACTAAATTAATCATCTTGCTGAAACTATTCCGTCTTCTCTAAAATGGGGATAATACCCAAGAATGAGGATTACATGAGCTAAATACATGTGAATTGCTTAGTGTGTGCTTAGGCTATAGCAAGAACTCACTAAAGATTGGCTGTTATTACTTTGGGCTAGCAGTTGGAGATACATAGATGAGCAAAAGGACGTTTTTCTCCAGCTCTCTCTACAAATTAATTTTTTATTATTTTTGAATTGGAGTGTTACTCTGTTTCCCAGGCTGGAGTGCAGTGGAATGCTCACAGCTACCGCAACCATGACCTTCTGGGCCCAGGCAGTCCTTCTGCTTCAGCCTTCCAAGCAGCTGGAACCACAGGCACACACTACCACACTTGGCTAATATTTTGATTTATTGTAGAGATGAAGTCTCACCAAGTTGTTCAGTCTAGTCCAGAACCCTGGGCTCAGGCAATCCTCTCACCTCAACATCCCCAAGTACTGGAGTTGCAGGTATGAGCCATTGTGCCCAGCTCTACAGATTTTTTTTTTTTTTTTTT